>NC_041396.2:242067649-242251137 GCF_900747795.2 Erpetoichthys calabaricus | reverse complement strand
TTGTTCAAAATCGGTTTGCCTGCTGTTGTCTCGACTTCTTCCACACGACTGAACATGCAGGTGTCACCGCCCCCCCTACGCCCAACTCAGTGGCCATAATGGGCATTCAAACTCTCACGGAGTCATGAGTCACCAATTCAGTTGCCAACAGTCACCATAGAGAGTGGATGTTTTCGTTGCATATTTTCACCAGTTGTTTACTTTTTTATCTTTTCTTTAAAGCGCTTGCCTTTTTCCAAACATGAACAAGCAAAAGCGTGAGTCCTCATTGGAAAGTGAAAAGAGGAGAAGAAGCTTATCACTTAGACGTGAACCTTGAGATGATTAAAAGATTCGATCGTGGCAAAACAAAGCAAACATTGGCAGGGAACTCGGCTTCAATGAATCGACTATCAGGACAATTTTAGCAAAGGTGGATACCTACCAAGGAAAACTGACATCAAAGACTGCAAGCATGCAATCATTGCGTAATAAAACTCCGATTATGATTGAAATGGAAGATCTCTTAACATTGAAACAATTTGATGCAATGATCTCTACGTTTGCAACCCTTAAACATCAAATTACTGAAATGGATCCTGATGTTGGCAGAAGTGCGTTCGTCTGCCGCAATTTAGAAAGCCAAATTGCTTGTTAAAGACGGATCTACGAGAGCCAGAAGAAAGAACGAACAGTCCAAACGACCCTCCATAAATTCTTTTCTAAAACATGATGTTAGTTTTAATTAATAAAGATTTTATTTGCATTTTGACTTTTATTTTATACACACAAATACGAGTATTCTTTCCATGTTGATTTTCCACAGTTTACATAATGGATCAATTATATTTTTTCCCATTAGTTTTTATATTTAATTAGCGCGGTTTTGCGTAACGTGGCAATATCAATGGATTAATTAATCGCATTAATCAAGGGATATCTGTATATACTTATACTTCTGTTCTTTCATTCACAAAGGAACATGCTTTCAGCAGAGAGATTGCTTAATTCTGAGCCCACCTTGTCACATACAATTGTAACATTTCGTGCCATGACGTTGAGCTACAAACTGTAAGTGCAGTGTGATTGATTTGACTGACGGTTAGCTTTCAGTGAATCGAGGTGTGGTAATAGTGAGTGTCGTGAGCGGTAAAGGGGGAAGTGAGAATTAAGACATGCAGTTGTTGACATAGCGCAGCCTCTTAAGATTTAACAGCTCTTGATCTAACAGGGAAGGTACTTTCCTTTGTTGTTAGAATTCAGGACAGAAGGGGACGCAGAAGTAATGGTGTGCTCAACTGACAGTGTGCTTGCAATGATGGAGATCAGGAAGGAGGTGGGCACTAAAGTCTGAGTGCTGCCCTGAAAAGAGGGGGGAACATAACAGTGAAGCATCATGTACAGGGGAGACTGGTCATTTTGACTCACCGCAGTTCTACAAGGGATGGAGAATTGACAGAGTTGGGGAGTCTGTGTGTCATAGGTTGTAGCTGAAGACAGCCAGGTTGTTAGGATGGAACGATACAATGGGTTTAGGAATTACACGAGCGAACTGGTGCGATGCTGAGAGGCAGTTGTCACTTAGATATTTTTGGTGGAATGCATCAATTTTGCCGATGCGGCAATATTAATAGAGAGAACATTTGGATTCATGTTGCTCTGGAGGGACCTTGAGCTCTCGACTTTCTTTATTTTATTGGATGATTTTTAACTATTTATTCATGGCCTCACAACACTCTTTTCGGTTTTAATCGGTTTTAATGATAGTATTTATATATATATAAGTATTATATATATATATATATATATATAATATATATATATATATATATATATATATATATATATATATAAAGTGCCCTCTGTCACTTCATTTACAATAAATAATAATGCACTTTAATTTGCACCAAAACACTGTTGTTTCTCTCCTAACTTGCTGCTGGTCCATCCCAGTTATGAACTAAAAGGGCTTCTAGTCTATATCTGAGTAATTATATCACCAACCACAAGCGTTACCTGGAAGGTAACCGGCTAAATAATCAGACTGTGATTCAGAACTAGAAATGTAATACTGTATTCTTCACCCTATCAAATGAGCAAACCTGCCGCCATGGACCTACATCAGAGGTTTCGCCTCAGCTGCTGACATCAAAGTACGATCCCCATAAGGGAATGCAAAAGTGCGTACACCTGACAGCCCCAATAAGGGTGAAACACGTGTCGTGTACTCTTTGTATCATTTGGCAGACACTGTATCATACATATACAATATATAGTGTAGCCTATAAAGAAAATTCTTAAAAACAGTTGAATGTCTTTCTCTTAAGTGATCAATAAATAGTAATAAAGAGCTCAAGTGTCCATTTAAAAAACACAATGAACAGAAAATAAATTTCAAAATACCTTATTGTGCATTTCCATCAATTTTCTTTGTTCAGAAAACAGATAATCCACACTTTTCTCCCCAGTGAAAGAGAAAAAAACTTGCAAGTCATTCCTTTACCTATCATTCTGTCTCATTTGACAGAATAATAACTAAATTGGAAACTGCCTCCTTGGGTCATGTGCTTCTCTAACAAAATGGGTGGCAGCAACCCTCTGGTGGGTTTCCCATGGGAGCTGTAGTTTCGATGGATGACCCTTCTGTGTTCTTGCGGAGCCACCAGGGTGCCTGCAGGGAGGCAGCTTTCCTGTTTTAAGAAAGTTCCATCAGACACGGAACTGCTTTGCAATATTATGGAGCCAGAAGTACTGCTGAGGCCTGCATTAAAAATGCTGCTCTACCTCTCCTAGGCGAGTTAGAGTCATGAAAGGAGGAACACATCACTCACCTGGGGAAGAATAGAGGTTCTGTGTTTCACTCCAAAGGCCAGATAAGATACATAGTACTTTACAGTGAAAGGTAATATGAATAACAAAATGAACGAGACTTTCACTAAAATAGAGAGCAAATTGAAGACTAAAAGAATTAAAATTAAGAACTAAATGTGTTTGGAGTTCAGTTTGACAATGTGAAACATATTCTCACAATCAGTATCAAAAAATTGAAACAAGTAACAACCTCTTCAAATGAGTGTCTGTTTATAATTCCAAGAGCTAAACTTAAAAGAAGTGGTGAGGCGGCCTTCTGTTTTTATGCACCTAAAATATGGAATAGCCTGCCAATAGAAATTTGCCAGGCAAATATGGTGGAGCACTTTAAAAACTGCTGAAAACTAATTATTTTAACATGGCTTTCTCATAGCTTCATTTTAGTTTAATCCTGATATTCTGTATATGCATTTAATTATCATTATTATTCATGGTTGCTCCACTATCCTACTAACCCCTACTTTCTCTGCTGTTCTATTTCCAGTTTTCTGTGGTGGTGATCTGCGCCACCTCCACCCGATCAAAGCACCGTGCAGTCCCTACATTGATGGATTGAAGGCCAGAGGTCTACATGACCATCTTCATCAAGTTCTTCCATGTGCAGCCTGAAAACCATGAGGATTGATTGAGATCATTTATGTTAGGTAGAATGCCTAAAGGATGCTGGGTGGTCTCGTGGCTTCAGAACCCCTGCAGATTTTGTTTTTTTCTCCAGCTGTCTGGAGTTTTTTGTTTTTTCTGTCCTCCCTGGCCATTGGACCTTACTTTTCTATGTTAATTAGTATTGCCTAATTTTATTTTTTATATTTTGTCTTTTTTCTCTTTCTTCATCCTATAAAGCACTTTGAGCTACATCATATGTATGAAAATGTGCTATATAAATAAATATTGTTGTTGTTGTAAACGTGTCTGATAAATGGGGTTCAATGGGGAATGTTTACAATAAGGAATCCTCATGCAGATAGCCACATGTTTTGCCCTACCTAAGTCACAGGGGCTAAGTAACATTCCTTCTGAGGAAACTGGCAGAGGTTCCTACCATTAATAGGTTTCCCGTAACTAGGCACCATTTTTTCTTTACTTGATGTAGTTGGAAGAGAACAATACACCTTAATAATAAATGAAGCCATACCAGTAGAGAAACTGAATATTATTTTTCTCAAGCAGTCTGCAAGAGGTAGGAGCTCACTTGATATATACACACTGATTAAAGTTATGTTACATTGAAAACAACTTTCAGATCTTGACTTACCCAGTTTATTTTTTACTGGAAGGGTATTTTTCCATGGCACAACATGAACAATCTGTTCCTTGGGGTCTTTTCATGGGTAGGTAAGATCTGACTTAGTGGAGCTGGTCTGTACCTTTTTTCCATAAAGAAAAATATAAAAAGAAGTAAATTATTTTCACTGATATAAAGAAAACAGGTGGTGTGGTTGTCAAAGTCTTTGAGGTGGGAACGACATGCCTGACATTGTTGTAAGCAGCTGTTTTGGCATACAGCAATTCATCCGAAAAGCACTGCACTTCTAAGGCTGCTATATTCAAGAGATGCAGAAACACTATTTCAACCAGGTGAGATGAACAACAGATTAAAATAAACAGTATCGCTGCTTCAAACAGGTGAGTCTTATCTGTTACATTTTACATTGAAAATGCACCAGTTTTTCAAACAAATCTATCAACTCTTCAAATTAGAACAGCGGAAAGTGGATTGAAATCAATCTTCAAACTATTTTGGTCAAAACCATGACAATTTTGAGATACCATTTTGATTGTATGTTACAAGTGTTTGTTTGTATTTGTTTGTATTTTGGGAAAAAGAAGGGATTAGGTATGTCTTTGGTTTATATTCATAGTAGAATCCCTTTTTAGAATTTTTCTAGAGACTAACTAAAAAGCAGAAAAAAATTTAAATGATGAAAATTATCACTGATTTGTGAGGATCTGAGTAGTCCTGCTCTGGTTTCACTGTCATTAAAATTACTTTATAGTTTCCCTGCAGCCTAAATATGTCCTGATTTGTTGGGTGTAATTTGTGGAATTAGTATTGTCATTTTTTGTTTCAGATTATTATTCCTTGATGTGGATTTAAAAATGTTATATTTTACTTTATTTTTTGCCCACACAAACAAAAATGAAGTTAATCGTACAAAGACAGTTAACATCAAAGTGCCTGCTCTTCCTGAATTGTATCCCATTAAAACAAATAATTTGCTCATATAGGCAGGATCAATTAAACACTTAACAAGGCAATTTAACATCAAAGTATATCCTCTTTCCAAGTTGTACCTCACTTTTAAAACATCTGTGCAATCAAAGCAAGCAGAAAACCAGGATGATGACTCAGGTTGTACTGATTACTTTATAAATTGTGAATAGAAGGAGATGCCTGGGAACAAGAATTGCCAAATTGGTTCACAGCTTGGGAAAAGAAGATCAAAAACTGTAAGCAAATTCATTTATCATATTGACAGCCAGCCAATCAAATGTGTGAAACTTCTCATGTTCCAGAATCCCATATAGAATAATAAAATAAATATGCCTTGTCTAAGGAACTAAAAAAGAGCAACGTCAGAAGAAGAAACAGCAATGACAAACAGGCAACATCAGCAGAAGAGATAAGGACACGTGCGACCATTTCATCTTATTCTCGGAGGACATAACTGATGCATTTTGCCAAATGCTGAATCAATAAGCTGCCCTTGGATATTCATCGTTGACATCTCTAATTTCTTTCAGTAAGCTTTTTAAGACTATATACAGTAGAACCTCGGGTGACCCAAAGTAATTTACCCCATAACATTGTATGTAAATACAATTAATCCTTTCTGGACCGTACCAGCTGTATGTAAATATATAATTTTTTTAAAGATTTTTTAGCACAAAAATGGTTAATTATACCATAGAATGCACAGTGTAATAGTAAACTAAATGTTTACTTACTTCTTCTGGTCACTCCACTCCAGCTTCTTGATCGCTCAGCTGGAGCGACCGCTGCCCCACCATGTGTCAGCCAAAACACCCCTGCTCGTGCTCTCTCTCTCTCACTCACGCTCTCTCTCTCTCGCTCACTTGCTCACTGCACAGGGAATGCACAGGGAGAGACTGAACACGTGCGGAAATCATCGGCGCATACGGACTGGAAGGGAAACTGGCTTGTTCGTCACCCGAGTGTGTGGTCGTGAACAGATTCGAAAGTTTGGCAAATTGGTCGTAACCCAATTTGTACGTGGTCCGAGACGTTTGTGATCCAAGGTTCCACTGTATATTCAGACTTTACTAGCTATATTTTCTGTTATAATTTATCCTAATAGTATTATCCTAATAGTATTATTGTTCTTTAATAAATACCGCAATTCTTTTTAAATTTCTATAATTTGTGTTTGTATCTAGAGTGATTGAAGTAATAAGGTAAATATTTAGAGTACCTGGACCAGTAAGGAAGTACCATATAATCCGAACTGCGAGGTTTTATTGGGCTGAGGATGAGCTCTATCCAATAGTAAACAGTACGTAAAGTAAGACATTCATTGGTTGATAAATGGCCTATAGCCAAGAATACTGAGCCTTTGTATGTTTGAATATATTATTTGAATATATATATATATATATGTTTAGATCTGAGATATATATAACACATCATATGTTGTCAGTGCTAAAGATAAGTAAGTCTCTTGAACTAATAGGGAAAGATGCTGTGTATGTGTTATTCATGCAGTACTCATGTTGAACAAATGTTCTAAGAAATTGTTCTGCTGTTGGTAATTTATTTATTGGAATAAAATGAGCTGATTTTGTGTATATATATTCAAAGACTAGGATGATAGTATGCCAGAGCAAGAGGAAGATCTGTAATTAAGTTTAAAAGCTTTCCTCCTAAGGCAAAAATCATGTGGAACATGAAAAGGTGGACTCAACAAAACTGGCTTTTGCACAGTTGCAAACTTCACTGACCCGAACATGTCACATAATACTTATTTACATAGTGGGCAATTAAAAAAATCCCCTAATTAACTCCTGAGATTTCATAACCTCAGTATGCCCTACTACAAGATAATTATGGCACAAAGTCGTGATTTTCTTTCTAACTCTTACAGGTATAAATTCTTGGGTGTCCGGATAAGTTGCCCCTCACATTTTGCCCCCAACACATTTTGCCTCCGGTAAATTGCAAAGATATTAATTTAGTACATAATTGTATTTTACATATGTTTACAGAGTGTTTCATTTAAGTGATGCACTATTGCTAACTTTTTTATCATTTTGCTACAAAAATGTTTAAATCAGGAAAGTCAGTTTTGAACGCTGAGAACGATTATTCACTTTATTTTTTCTAGAAGCTTCCAACACTCAAAACGTCTGGGTGTGGGTATTAGAAGTTACTGGAGTGGGGGAGAAATATCATGGAGGCGAAATGTAGAGGGGGCGAAAAGTGCTGGGGGCGAAATGTGAGAGGCGAAATTTCCGTAAACCCTAATTGCTTAGCTAGCAATTTATGAATTTCCACAACATACATTTTTTCTGCAGGCAATATGTTTTGGAAAAGCAAGCATATGGATGAAGTTTACCCAAGTCAAGAAATGGATGAGAAAGAATAGCTTTAATCCTTACATTTGATGCACCTCACCTACTGGCTGTGAAATACTTGAGTAGCAGAGTACTGGAGTAGTTGTAAACAGAGCTTTGAGTTCATCAAAAGCCATTTGCACTTCTGGAATCTGAGAAAGTTTTTTTTATTTGATTTCTTCATAAGAAAGGGAGCTGTATTAATATTTGTAAAGCCTATAGTAATTAGCAAACCAAGCTATTTTTTAGCTTAAGTTGGAACCATATTTAGTCCCATACAAGTTATCTAGATTTTCCAAACATTATACATGGATAGCGCATAGACAAGATGAAACTTCCTTAAATTGTTGGATGTGTTCATCCACACTTTTAAAAGAAATCAGATATCATTTAATCATCATCTATATATAAACCAGTAGAAAGCGAGAAACGTCCAGTGTCCCCTGTGGCTCTGTGTAATGTCCCCGAGAGGGCTAGAATGTCAGATGTTCAAAGACAACATGAAGCACAAAGAAAGAGGGACATAAGGGCTACTATTTCTGATGAACAGGTGTTCCTAAATGCACAACTTAATCAAAATCGACAGACTTACCTTCTGACCATTGTGCCCATTGTAATAAATGGGCATTTTGCTCTGCTAGTCATTTACATATGACTGAAGAAAGCCAGAGGATTGACTAAACCATAAAACATAACTAAATACTCACAATGGTCTGCAGTAGTATTGAAATTTGTTTTCCACTCATCACTCTCGCTGATTTTAATTGAATTGTATGCATTTTAGAAAACTAACTTTATGAAAATGGAAGACCCTGTGACTTGTTTTAATATTTCTGAAATAAGAGGAAGGGGATATTTTTTTTCTTTTTGGCAATTTTATTCTCAGTAATCAACACAGAGGCACAGAGGTCCACTCTTCATTTGTATAAAAAAGAAGCTCACGATTATGATTGCAGATTTTGTAGAATTTAGTTTTTATATTATGTCTTATTTATCTGCACCCTTTTATAAAATTGTTTATTTTTGTGTATTTACCATTTCACCATCATTATGTTTGTCATGGGTGCCACCATTTTGTGTAGTTTCAGGCAAGGAACTTTGCATGGTGCTAGTGACACTTTATGGTTGTTATCACCTGAAGCTCCTGGCATCTCTGATTTTGGATTCTTTGCAAAATTAACCTTTGATTTTTCTTGTAGACTTTTGGGCAAAACCTTTATAGCTATGAACTAACAATGTTGATTTGTTTACGTTAGTTTTTGGATTTATTGTTTTAGTATTGGTTAGTCTTCTGCCATTTGCCCATTTTGACTGCAACATTAGTTTCCCCTTTAAAATCATTTCCCAATCACAATTCTAATATTTGCAATCTTGGCAAACCATAATTGTGAACTGTTTAAAAATGAGTGATGCTGAAATAGAAAGGGTGTTTAGAAAGAAAGAGCAGAAGTAAAAACACCAACAGGTATTACCAACAAGTTCATGATTTATCAGCCTCCTTGAAGGAAATGGTATTGGAATTTAATAATACCTTTAGGTGCTTCACATGGTTCTTGTAAGTCACTTATTTCCCATCTAACATATTTGCAGGTGAATCTATAAAGTACATTCGTTTTATTAATCAACCCAGACTGTTTTTAACCAAAAGCTGATACTTTTGTGACAGACTGACATTTATTAAATTTCCACTGAATGAGCTGGCAGTATAATGTCTATCTATCCTTTATAATTCCAACCATCTCAGTTGCTTTACTGTTGATGTTTTTCTGTAAAAAAACAGAAAAATTGTTGCTAAACCCTTTAGACAAAAAGTGGATATTAATAGATTATTGGACTTCAAACAAGAACATATGTCCTTTGACAAATGAATAGTCATATTTAAAACAATCACAGCTTATGTGAGCTGTGGAAATGTGTCTTTGGTTTTATTATTAAATAACAAATGGCAAAGGTAGACTTTACTATCCACAATGTTGGTAATTCTCTTAATGATATTATTGATTCAGTCTTAAAACAGGCACAGACTGAATGCGAGAAAGTTGGAAAGAAAAGCTTCTAAACAAATTTCTGTTAAACAAAATTAATCAACATATAAAGAAGGAAAAACAATTATGAAAGAAAGAAATAGATGTATAGCTAAAAAACTATGTTTGTATTGTGGTACTGTGGGACTTGCAATTTCCATTTGCCCAATGCTGAAGAGTAACAAATACATACATACTGCATTATGGTTTTTGGGATGGGTACTTACAGCCAAACCCTTTATTTTATGAATTGACAGCACTGCTACCCATTGTCTCTTACCATTTTTCCACCCTAATATATTCAGTGACAGTGGAGAATTAAATTCTGAATATTTTATGTATTTAGAAAATTTCTTTAAGTCTTAAACTACAAGGACAATTGATTGATGGTAACCCCATTGGAGTAGTGGTATTGGAGTTTACAACACCAACTATATTTATCCAAACAGGTTTTTAACTTCCTTTGTTATTCAAAGTGAGATATTATATTTGATTGTAGGATTCTCTTGGCTTTTAAAACATAATTCAATATTTAGCTGGGATAGTTGCCAATTAATTGCTTGAAGTCTCAATATCATAAACAGAGTGTAACATCCATCCAGCACCTGTTTTTCAGTTTAATTTGGTTGAACATTTCCCATTACATATATATTCATTGATTTTACCATCACACAGGGAATATGACCGTGTCACTCATTTATGAGTAAGGTTAAAAGAAAATTAACAAAATACATTTATAAGACCACCAGAAAACCTGAGATAGAAATTTTCTTCATACAGGAGAAGGATGGCACATTACATTCTTGGAATGATTTCTGTATATTGATAAAAATACTATTAAAAAAAAAACTTTAATCATCTCTCCACAACTGGGCTGGTTCTAGACAGGCATATATGAGGGGTCAGACAGAAATGTGAAGGGGGCACATGGTGACGACGAAGGTGGGAAAGGGGTGGGGTGGGGTTGGGGGTTGCTCTGGATAACTGTTTTTGTCATATAATTGGATTGCACTTTGTCAGTTCTCTACCCTAAGACCTGTCCAACTTGGGTGTCCCACCTGAAGGCTAAGCTTCTGCTGGTGTAGCTCTTAGGGTCACTGAGGCACGCAAACCCCCTGACCACGATAAGGTGGCAATCGCTCAGGAGGAAAACTGAAAAATAAAACAACAAAAAATAAAATAAAATATTCCTTATCAGATTATAACAACTAAAAACATGACATTTACCTTAATTTGATGGCCTATATCAAATATATTCGAACCCAACAATAACATTGCTCCCTATTGCCAATATTAACAAAACTAAAAAGGGTAGGCCAAGTTATAAAAAAAAATCAATTCACCAAGTCTTGAAAAATAAAACTGAAAAATTGAATAAAAAAATAAAATTAAAGAATAAAATAAAATATCCATCCAGATCTTTACAACCAACAACATAAAATGTATCTTAATTGGATGGCCTAATTCTCAAATAAATTTGCAAAATGAAGTAAGAATAAAATAAGACATCTCAATATAGCCAATATTTACATAACTAAAAAGGGCTGGCATAGTAATAAAAATAAAAAAAAAATTTATAATGTCTTTTGCTACAATTCTCAAACTAATTTGTAGAACACAACAGATTTAGAATAGAACATTTTAACTTTTTTCTTCTTTTTTGTCTTTTTGTCTTGTTTTAAGCTTCTTTGTTTTGCGAGCAACTGAACTCTCTGTTTGCAATTGAACAGCTCCACTCTCCTTTCTCCTCAATCCACTCTACAACAACAGTCTCCTGTTTCCCTTTGCATAAACTCTTACAAATTCATCCATATCCAAGTTATTTGTTATGGACTTCTCATGGGCCAAGATCACCAAATTCCTCTTTCTTTTATGTAACATGGTGCGACGATAGGGGGTTAGGACCCGGGACAAAGTGGAGAAGGAACTCTCACACGATGCTGAAGACACACCAATTACCAGGGCTATTACATACAATTTATGTAACTCAGGAAAGGCTTCCTTGTTCTCCTGCAGGAGTTTACACATAGTGGGCAGGTCTGTTTCCTTTGAACATTTTTTGAGCAGCATCTGTTTTGCCACAAGAACTTCATTTTTCAGACTTACAACATCTGCTACAGTGCCAGCCATCACAGCTAGAGGGTGCAACAGGGTGGGATCTATAAATGCGCTAGATTTGGGTGTAAGACTAGATATGGCTCTCATCAGGTCAATATTCTTGTGTGAAAATCTAGTTTCCATTTCTGAAATGGCCCTGTCAAGGATGTTGAGCAGGGATCTTTTCAGAGACTGATGGGGGGGAAATGGTAGGGTCACCAGAGTCTCTATGGCCCAAAGTTGAGAGCACAATACTTTGACCCAGGTATTTGCTCATTGTTCTCCTTCTCTTTGTTGGATGTGACTCATCCACAGCAGGAGATGACACTACCCAACAGTCATCCTCACGGATGTTTTTTAAGGAGTCCAGTGCTGCACTAAGAACCTCAGAAGCACTGCACAGATCAACTGACTGAGACTGTAGAATAGCATTTTCTGGTTTCAAGACACCAAGCACCCGCACTAGGAACTTTCCAATCTCAAAGAAGTGATGCCTCTTAATTTGGCATAGCAGGCCTGATGCCTCGGTGCACAGGTCAACTGCAGCATCATCATCCTCTGTCATCTCAGATAGGATACTAAGGATTTGTTCTTGATTGTCCACAGTGCACCTTGTCACCTCATAGTGGCTTGTCCATCTGATCTCAAGCCGCCAATTTAGACAAGGTGCATCATGTTTATTGAGCATATAGTGGTGGTGAAAAAAGTTGTAGAGTGAACTAGATAGGCTAAAAAATCTTTTTGCACACGGCTCACTCTGCATGGCATGCACAACCACTAAGTGCAGTTGGTGGTTGTAGCAGTGGATGTATGGGACATATCTGTCAAGCCTCTTTTGGAGCAGAGCTTGTACACCACCTCTAACCCCACTCATCACAGAAGCCCCATCATAACATTGGCTAAGTATACTGTCAGCACTGTAGTCAGCATCAGAAAGGTGTAACAGTATCTCAGAGGTAATGTACTCTGCATCAAGTTGTTGCAAGTCAAGCAACCCAATAAGATGCTCCTCTGGCATGGAATTTCTGACAAATCGTATTATCACAGACAAATATCCCACATTACACCTATCCCTGGTCCCATCACTTTTGAGGCAAAACCCTGCAGAATCAGCACTTTCATATTTTTTCCTGACCTCGAAAAGCACCATGTCAGCCAGTGTTTGGATAATTTCATTTTGGATATCCTTAGATGTGTATTTTGCATTGTTTGGGATACCCTTAGCAATGCTTGCTAGCTTCTCATCCTTCTCTAAGGTATATTCCATCAGTTTTAGAAAAATACCTGAAGCAATGTCATCATCATTACCCGCTGCATCATGTCTCAGGGTTTCTGCAGTCCCATGGAGCCCCAACTCATTTACAAAGAGGAACCTTATAACACTACAAATACTCTTAACATAGTAATGATTTTTTTTCAAGTTGTGTTTTACCAACCAACTTTGAATCCACAGTCCCCCTTCTGGCCTCTCTTCTTTTATGCTCAGTCCAGATGGTTGAAGCATGCACATGGTTGTGGTTGGACACATGCCTCTGTAGCCCCTTGTCTCGATCAAGTGCTGTTTTCCAGTTATTAAAACCAGTTAAGGTAAAAACTACATCCCTCTCATTAACAGTGCTGTCATATTTCCGACAGGGGAAACAGAAGCATGCGTCCCGCACAACAGAGTACTCCAGCCATGGTCGTGTGCGGTACCAGGCAGGATTGAATGATCTTAATGATGTACCACCAAATACATGTTTGGGGTAACTACATGGTATTGGCTGGGATGGTGTATTACCATTTAAGTCACTGGGTAGCTGAGCGGGTTGTGTGGGGCAGCAATTGTAGCAGAGGTACAGGAGAAGCAGTGCCTGTTGATGCCACAGTAGACATGCTAGCTGCTGTCTCTGATGTACCAGCAGCAGCATCATTGCTACTGCTATTGGTACAGGCAGGAGCAGCACCACACTTTTTAAAAGCATGCAAAAATGATGCATCTCACAGCATTAACTTTCCCTTTGTGAGCTGCTGGAAGCTGGGGTGGAAAGTGAATAAGCTTTATTAAAATCGCTGTGATAAAATCAGTATATGAAATGAGAAAACTGTTGAGTGCAGAGCTGAACGCTGGGGCAGGGCTTCGTGTCGGGTTCTGACAGACACAGGTCCTCCAGTTGGCTCTATGCAGCAGACAGGCTCACAGTGGTGCCTTTGGGATCGAGAAAGAAACACTTCTCTACCTGGCTGAATCTGTGAGATGAACAACGGACTAGTCCCCCATTGACTGTACAAATATAGATGTATTTTTAGTTGTTGTTAATTATCTCACGAGTCGCTATGATTTGGACAACAGAGATTTGCTGCTTCCTCAAAGCCTCCCACTGTTGCGCAGCTCATTTTGCTCTGCCCTGCCTACTGAGAAACCTGACACCGGGTCATTTGCATACTGACAGTGATTGGATGTTTAGCTGGGTGTGAGCCTGCACACAAACAGAGCATGGAGGGAAAGAGAGAACAACATTTGAAACCTATCATCTCATTTGTGCCTTTTCCTGTGGATTTTTCAGCTACTGTAGTAAATCCTGACCATATTCAGTTTGTAGGTAATCTATAATTTTTTTCTCAACTTCTAAGTTGCCCCCTCTTGCCCCAGCGTAGAGCCGGCCCCGATTGGAATATCAAATCTCGGTATAACCTCTCTGGCTAAAAATTTCACAACTGTTTCTGGTCTTTGATCTGGTGAAGGAGTGGGGTCATGTTTTGATCAATGTTCATTTAGAGTTTTTTCTTCCATTTTCTTTCTTAACTTTTCTTGGTTTACCTCTTCTGCTTCCTTTGGTGCCTGTGTTAAAGCTGGTACTTGTACAACCTTTGTTTTCTAAACCTTCCATTACATTAGTACACAGAACTTTTATGTACTTATTATCCTGTGATGTAAAAATGAGTGGCTTGTCTGTGTTTCTCCATTTTACCTGCTTTACCTCTCATCATAAGGCACACATTTTTAGCTTCAAATCCTGAAGATACGAGCCATGTCATGTGTGGTGATGAGTCTGGAAGTCTAATGTGTAACCTCATTTTGATCACTCTGCATAGCAGCTGTTTGATTCTTTTATGACAAACCTGTCATGAAACAAGCTGTAAAGGTCGAGAACCTAGCTCCAAGCTATTTATTTTCTAGATTAAGTTCATATGCAGAATCTGAAATCACAGCACAATGATGCTCTAAAATGAGTTTTCTAGCATTAGGCAGGCTAGCTGTGATAAATAATCCCCATTTTCCCAATAACTCAGATAAAATTTTTTCAATTTCTCCTGTCATGTGAACAGAAGCTCTAATCTGCATTACCATTTGTTTTTGAACATCTTTTGGATCACTTTATTGTATACACCCTCCAGGGAACACCAGATTCTCATATTCAATTTACACAAAGCATTTCTTCCTAACAAAAATTGGGGTGAATTGTCCAAAACCAACACCCTTTTAGCATTTCGTACTATAATTGCTCTGAGCTGACTAATTACAACCTTGTTGTTACGGGTTCACTGAACAATTTGGTTTCACTTTATTTTCACCTATTTTGCCTTTTACCATAACTTACCCCAGTTTGGTTGCTAGACAAATGCATTAACTGGAGCTGGTGGTACAAAGGAAGATCTGGCAGATGCCAAACTTAGAGAAGGGGCCAGAGAAGCAGTGTAATTGTTTTATTATTTTCCTCTTAAGTACTTCTCATTGGAGCTTGTCCTTTTGTCATATTTTTGTTTATCAGTTCCTCCAATTGAAACTGAGCTTCTTTTCTTTGGATCTCTTTCTACTCTTCATTAAATTTCTTTTCATCTTTGCAATATTTTTCCACAGCATGATTGTCATGATCACTGAATCCTTAATAAGTTTTAGAGTTCAGTCCCACTGTATCTTCCAGTTTACTTTTGACTGGAACAGGTAGTGCTTCAAGTACTGTCATTCTAAACAGTGCGTTCATGAGTGGATGCATTTCTGGATCTTTCTCAGTTTCCAGTTTCCATCTTTTGAGTTATCTTTTTACATAAGCAGCTGGATTCTCAGAGTCCCCAATTATGCCTGCTTTTAGTACTTTCAGGTCAAATTTCATATGGTACTCTTGACTCAGAACTAGTGCTGGGCGGTATGACCAAAATTCTACATCATGGTATTTTTCAAAATTATACCGGTTTCACGGTGTTGGACGGTATTTTTTCCCCATGCATGAGTGGATGTTAACCACATTTTCCACTGCAATTACTGGCTAACGATAACCTATTCCACTGTCAGGAGAATTGTACATTGTACAAAAAAACATTTTAATGTGCACACAAGTATTAATACAGGTTTGCATGGCCCCATAAATTGATAGTTTTCAAGAGGGTGGCACTAATGAAGAGAAGGAATCACATTGCATGACAGATGCAGTCAAAATATAGAACCTTTTTATTGAACAAAGTTTGCAAACAACTTAAACTAAAATTTTGACAACATATTTTCAACCACCCAAAGAGGCATTTATATCCAGAGGTGCTTGTTAAAAGTTGTATTGCACTGAACTTGACTTAGAAAAGGAATAAATAGTAAATATTTTTTTGTAAACCAACTACACTTTGTTAATGTTAACAATCTCTGTCCACTGACACGTCAAAGTGACTTTTTAAACAACTTTACCATCATTAAACTGCATAATATTTAAACTAATAAATAATAACGATACAATAAATAATAGTGCAACTAACCAGTAATAATACTATTACTTCCAAGACTTCAAAGCCCAGGTGCATTACACAGTATTCACCAAATTAAAATAAAATAAAACAAGTGCAACTTGGTGATGACATCTTTACCAACTGAACCATCATTAAGGCAAACTGCATTAATATGGACCTTGCTTCAAGCTAAGCTATATACATAAATAATAAAACTGCAACTTGCATTTATAATGCTATTTGTGGTATAGCCCTATTAGGTAGGGTGTAATAGGGCCACAGTGACGAAAAATAAAACTATATGTTGAGATTAAAGTCGACATTTCCACTTTATTCTCATAGTTTATTTTTGTCATTAAAGTAGAATGCCGTAAACTAAACTTCATCCTAAAATCAATGTTTAATTTACTAGATTTTCTCAAATCCCGTCATAAGTTAATGTAGCACATTAAATGCTTTGTGTTGTGTGTTCCCGGACCCAGTTGTTAATTGCTGTACGTGCTTCTTAAACTGACTTCCTCTACACTAACAGGAGGCTCTGGCAGCGATCGCCGCACAGAACACATTCACTTCATGATATTCCTGCTCTCTGAAAATGTAGAATGCTAAGATAAATTGATGATGGTGAACTGCATTAAAGCAGGTATTAAACATGCACGGTAGTGTGGCGGTAGTGCTGCTCCCTCACAGTAAGGGGTCCCCAGGTGTACGTTCAGTGTAGAAAACGTTATAGCAGGTGTGACAAGGCTCCAAAAAACTGGATGTATGAATGGGTATCACACAGGTTTAACTAAAATATTGTGTAAATATTGGGTTTGTCATCTGGTGGTCGGAGACACGAACACAGAATTCAATGCATGTTCTTCTGATGAACCAAACCCGCAGATCCTATCATTTCTTTTTCTTTCTCCACATAACCAATCACTACACGATAAACGTCTTTGTGAAATTAAACGTAGTTATAAACTTAGACCACGGAGTGTTCAGAACTTAAAAAAAATCTTCATTATACATGTTTAATTATGCCATCCATTCGGGGTTGAGCCCATCCCAGTAAGTATTGTGTGCGAGGCAGGAGCAAATCCTGAAATTGGCGCCAGCACATCGCAGGGTGAATACGAGCAATACATACACTAGCAGGGTTAATATAGCATAACAAAACCCCACATCCTACATGACTTTGAAAGGAAACTGAAGCATGCCGAGTAAACCCACCAGAAAAACATGCAAATTCAAAGCAGGGAACAACCGGAACCCCATTGCTGTGAGGCAGCAGTGCAATCTCCGCGCCACCGTGCCCCCACATGATTAATACCTGCTTTAATGCATTTCATCATGAAAATTATATCAAGTATTTATCTTAGCATTCTAAATGTTCAGGGAGAAGGAATATCATGAAATTAATGTATTGTGTGTGCTGCCTGCACCTCCTCTTAGAGCAAGAGGAAGTCAGTTTAAGAAGCACGTAGCGATTAATAAGGCTCTGGGAACACTTAACACAAAGCATTTAATGTGCTACATAACTTATGACGGGGTTTGAGAAAATCTAGTAAATTAAATATTTATTTTAAGATGAAGTTTAGTTTACGATGCTCTACTTTAATAACAAATTACAAGAATAAAGTCAACATATCGACTTTAATCTCAACAAACGGCGAGAATAAAGTAGAAATGTCGACTTTAATCTCAACAAACGGCGAGAATAAAGTAGAAATGTCGAGAATAAAGTCAACATGTCGACTTTATTCTTATCATAAGCGTCGAGATTAAAGTGGAAATGTCGAGAATAAAGTCAACATGTCGTCACACTATTACACAGTATTGGAAAAAAATAAAACAAGTACAACTTGGCTTGCAGTCCTTAATGTCCCAGGCTAATTTCTTATGCCTGCCTTGAAGATTTGGACACACCTCTTGGTTGATTCATTTGTTACAGGATGACAAGGTGCATTGGTGGTGTGCAAGATTGCATTCTGTCTCGAGTCCATTGAGTTACAAGATATATTGTTATCTGTGTCTATCTGTTCAGTTAGTCCATAAGAAGCAAACAACCTTTTCAGTCTCATGGTGGTAGCTTCAGAAGTTATCTACAACATGTGGTACACCTCCAACTATTTTGAATACACATCCATCACCACCAAAAACATGCAATTTTGAAATGGACCAGCAAAGTCAATGTGAATTCTTTAAAAGCATTCACTCTCGAAATTCTCAAGGATGAAGTTGTACTTGGGGTGTTTTTTTCTGTTTAGAGTGGCATGTCTCACACTCCTTACACGTGTGTTGAATATTTGCATCCAAATTTGGCAACCATTCTTACTTGCCATTCATTTCACTTTTACATTTCCTTGGTGTTCTTTATGAATTAATTTCAATAAGCCTTCTCTTTTTCATTTCCTTTTACTTTACAGGCCTATGCTTCAGACACAGGACTTGGTACTGTGTCGAGCCGTGTTCTGGGCCAGAAACTGCTGGATTGGAAAACCAAGTATGTGGGCTGGACACAGAGTCTCGTGCGAATAAGTGGGCTATTAACCAACTGTGGTAATACCTCCTGGGTCATGAATTCACTCTGGTGATATACCATACACCTTTACAGTAGATGGATTTTCATAAGAAGTCAAATCCCTGCGTCACCAGGTATTTCTTGGACCTACAGCCTTACCAGTTCAAAGCCCTATATCATCAAGGTACTCTCCATTCCAACACCGAAGCTCTTTCTCATTTCCACAATCTCTTAGTTTGGGTCGCCTGATCTGACAAGTTCAAGTTATTGGGGGTGGGGGAGGTACCATCATGTGCATATACATGGGAGACAGTTTTAGAGAAATGGTGAAAGTAATTCTTTAAAGCAGTAATTCTTTACTGCTCCAGGGGATGACACTGTAGGATAAAGATCTCTCTTTTCCTTCCTCTGCAGACTTGAAGATTGATGGCATTCCATCATCATCATCACCTCTGGTGTCTCTTCAACTGGACACGCCTCTTTATGCCTAGACACCATATAACTGCATGAACCATCATCTTGGGCAGTCAACCTAAACTGAACGAAAGTCTACATCCATCCACTTACCAACCCGCTGAATCTGAACACAGGGTCACGGGGGTCTGCTGGAGCCAATCCCAGCCAACACAGGGCACAAGGCAGGAACCAATCCCGGGCAAGGCGCCAACCCTCCGCAGGACACACACACACACACACACCAAGCACACACTAGGGACAATATACAATCGCCAAGCCACCTAACCTGCATGTCTTTGGACTGTGGGAGGAAACCGCTGCACCCGGAGGAAACCCACGCAGATACAGGGAGAACATGCAAACTCCACTCAGGGAGGAGTCTTTACTGCGAGGCAGCAGCGTGACCACTGCACCACCGTGCCACCAGAACAGAAGTCTCATTTTTCGTTTTACACATGTTTTCTTTAAATTCATGTTTCAGTTACATGGGGTTCACCACAAGGTGCCCCAATACTCTTAAGTTGTCTGAATTTGTCAAAACATTTTTCATGGAGGATTTATCTTCAGATGAAGAAAAAGGACTTTGATGGATGTTGTTATTTGATTTTGATTTTCCACTTCTCATAAACTGTTTTTTGCTTTTGTTTGTTTTCATTTGATTTGGTTTGATTTTATTGATGTCTGTAATAATCTTAAGTATTAATTATTTACACTGATTTGCAGGCCCAAGATTCTTTAAGTCATTTCTAGTTTAAATAAAAGGGACAAAGTTTGCTCTCTGAGGCACCTGTAAGAGAGAATGGGTGATGGAGAATGAAGATGTAGAGACTCTGGGTTCAAGTGTGCACAGATTGGTGAAAGCTAGCATCCCTTCCCTCTTCTTGGGCTTAAAGTATAATGCAAATTTAAAGAGTCCCAAAGGGGGGAAATATATGGAATTTTTACGTAATACTGTATATAATAATCTTTTACAATCTGTTACAAGTACGGTATGTATATTGTGGTGCGTACAGCTGCCCTAACCCTGACACAGGCAGGCAGGACACAAGTGCAGCACACACATTTTTATTTTTCTTTCTTTCCTGCGGGAAACACCTTCACCCATTTCCCACCAGTACAGAACAGTCACAAGCACAAAGCACAAGTTAGCAAACAACTTTCTCTTCTTTCTCTTTTCCCTCAACTCCACTCCTGGCGAGTTTCATCTTCTCCCACCCTACTCTGCCTCTCAGAGTAGTGGCTGCTGGCTCCTTATATAAGGCACTTGGAAGTGCTCCAGGTGCTTGTTGACCCAGTTCCAGTAGCACTTCTGGGTGTGGTGGCAGTGCTGCATCAAAGGGCTCAACAGTTCTCCAGGTGCCCCCTGGCATTGGCCATGGGCCCCAACAGGGTTGAGCTTCCATGTTCCAAATATGTGGTACCACCACACTCCAAGAAAGGTTCCCTCTAGCGCTTTGGGGAAGGCAATGCTCCGGAAATGCACCTTCCCCCAGTCCTTCCAATATATATAAGTATATGTGTAAAAAACTACAACAGAATTAATTATTAAACATTATGAAAAAGATTGAATATAACTCAAGCGTTAAATAAGTATAACTTAAAGCTTAACTATATGTGGTCTCTGCCTCATCTTAGAGAAGCCCCTAATGTAATTTTCCAAGGTTAGAATGAGGTAAATAAGTAATGAATACCCCTCCAGAAAGTGGGGATAAATTAATGTGAAAGCCCATACACCTCTGCTATGAAGCAATACTTTGATCATTGGGAGAATCTGCTAAACACCCTTCTTAATGAAGCAGGGTTAAAAATAAATGGAGAATGAACAACAGTTAAAAATGGCTTTAGATCATTGGAAGAGTTGATAAAACTCTGCATATTAAGAGTCAAATGACATGATGTATTGGATAAGGTAATGTAATTAGAAAAGCGTATAAAAGGACATGAATTATTGAATTGTTCAGCTCACTCAATGGACTGAGACATTTGGGCATAACTGTGTAAATAAAGAATTGTTCTATATTCTCATCTGGACTCCACAACTGCCTTCTTTGAAGATTAAGTTTTTTCCACAACAGAAATTGGTTAAGGATAAGACTGTGTTTAGCACCCCCAGTGGACACTGGCAATATCATTTTCTACCACTTGGCCTAAATGGGGTACCAGCCACTTTCCATTGTCTGATGGACAGACATTTACAAACCTGTAATGCCTATATTGCCACCTACTTGGATGACATAGTAATCTATTCCTGTAGCTGGGAGGAAAATGGCAAGCACTTTATGGCTGTTTTATATTTACTCAAAAAGTTGCCCTCTGAATCAACTTTGCCAAATGTTACTTCGAGTTCACTGAGCCCTTTGACCCCAGACCCAATTGCACGTAAAAAGGCAAACCTTTATGGGACATACTGCCAATGCTTCATGCTTTGACTCTCAGAGAGGGCTATGCCTTTGCTTAATTGGAGTTGGAAACAAGTTACTTTTGCATTGGCATGGAATCCTGAGGCTGAAACAGCATTTAATGACCTAAGGAAGGCTGTTATGTCTGCATCTATTTTGATTACTCCTGATTTTTCTTTCTTTGCCATCCAGACCAACGTATCTGACACTGGCTTCAAGGTGGGCTTAAGTCAGATGGTCAACAGTACAGAACAGCCCGATGATGTACCTCAGCCCAAAGCTGTTTGACCAGGAATGGTGGTATTCAGATACTTGAGGTATTATCTTCTTGGGTGGGGGTTTACCTCAACGACTGACCATAATTCCTTTGTTGCAGCTTGCGACCACAAGGAAACCAAGTGCAGAATCACACGGTGGTCCTTGGATGTCCCTATAAGTTCAAGTTATCTCACTGACAGGGGTTGTTCCATGTCAGTGCTGACACACTCTACTGAATTCATGTCCTCTCAGTTAGGTCTGCTTGCCCCATCTTAGTTGAGCTAGAGGGGAGCAGTATCACATAAAAGCACTTAAGTGCCATTTTCAGGGTTCTGAAAAGGTAAGCAATACCAGAACAGGAGAAGGACCATAATTAATACTTCCTCATTCAGAGTCCAGAGGCTTTTACACAGGAGAAACTCTGATATCACTTCTGTTTCTGCCTCATCCAAAATCTCTCTCTTCCTGCTAGACAAAGTATATTTTTGTAGTCAAAACAATCCTGAGCTCTAGAACCCATCACATTTGTTTGCTATAGCTGTGGCTGTGGTTTTTGCACCATTGTGTGCTCATTATTCTGCCTTTTTGTTCATCGTTATTTATTAAACAGGGTTGTCAACTGACTCTCCAACTCTTTTTGATCTTTGACCCGTGTCTTTATTTTCCCTGGTGTTACAATACCATTTTTACATGTAGAAAAAAATGACAAACTCTCTCCTGCACAGAAACAATATTATTGGTCAAAATAATAACTGATTTTATTAGGGTGTTTGTGCCATGCAATTGGCTGGTGCTCTTTCCAAGGTTGTTTCCTCCTGCTCAGTGCCAGCAGAATGTGCTTCTGCTCCATGTAGCCATAAAAATGATTTATGTGGATTCAGGAAATGGATGGATGGGAGATTAAACCATTCAGGACCATCCAACTTCTCAAAAAGAAGAACCATCAACGAATGAATGAACTATTTTTCAGTGCCCAGCCTACAGTGATAGAGGCTCATTAAATTATATCCTAAATAGGAACTGGCAGCTTGCACTTGCCAATGCCAATAAAAATGCACATAATGAGGATAATGACCCAAAATATTAATATTTTTCTAATCCCATTTTGCAAATTTGTGCGTGCTGGTTTGTGCATTGCCTAGCAAACACATTCAACTAAACCAATTTGGAGTCTCCAGTCATCCTAATGCTGAAGGTTTTAAGGATGAGGTTAACTCTGTTGCCTCCTGTCTTCAGATTCCTGAGTTCTAACCATGACTCACATATGTACAGTATGCTTAGAGTTTGTAAATTCTCCCTGCATATTTCCTTGGGTCTGTTAAGGATTAGTTTCTCAGTTGCAGCCCATGTTGCTTTACCTAACACTGAGTTGAATTACAATATGTGGACTACTAAATTAAATGTGTGAGAAATGACACAAGTTGCTTGAATAATACAATGTCAGACAATGTCTTCTTATGAAGTCTGGCTGTGTTAACAATAATTGTATTGTGAAAATCTGCCCTAATATAGCTGCTTAATACGTGTACAGCCTTATGTGCATGTGGACAGCTGCTTTAACCAAAGTGGCTTACTAGCTCAGCAGAAGTAGACGAAGCAGTTAACCTACACCTGTGCCAATCACCAAAGCAGGTGCCCTCTCACCACGCTACTTTTTATTAGAGAGGTAAGCTGATACCGTTGTGGGAATATGGCAATCTCATACACCAGGTGCTCGTATCACTATATTATGAAAATATTATCTGATTATTTTGGTTATAGTTTATTTTAACTATGTTGTCTGCATGTGTTAGATATATGTAACTTATAGTACCCCATGTGAGAAGCCTTACCTGCATGTAGATAGCTGCTGCTTCAAGCAACTGACTTAATAGCTCTCCACAAGCAGACCAAACAGTTGTCTCCAGACATGAACTACATCTGTGCCAGTCACCAAAGCAGATGCCTGCTCACCTTGTTGCATTCCATTAAAGATGTTTCTTCTCAGCTGCTAATCTATCTATACTGTATATATAAAATCCCTATGTGCGTCCAGGTGTCCGTGTGTGGGTGTCTTCTGGTGAAGTGTGCATGCGCGGGGCACGGTGCGATGCGCGATATTACTGTCAGAGAAAGTTAGAGGCGTTTTACGGAAATACAAACCAGTATTACTGCGAGATGAAATTAGAGGTACACATTACAGTGACGCATATTACAGCCACATACAAGCCAGTATTACTGTCAGAGGAGATTAAAGGCATATTACCGACGCGCACGGCTGTATTACCGCCAGAGAAAATTAAAAGTATATTACGGACGTACAAGCCAGCGGACATACAAGACGGTATCCTTCAAAAAGGGCGCGCACAGGCATCCTTCAATAAGGGCGCGCACAAAAAGGCGAGCCTCAAAAGGGCGACCTCAATTGGGCGCAGCGAATAAAGGCGCGCGTAAATAAAGATCTGCACCTTTGTTGCTCTTCACATATTCCAGAGCCATTTGAACTAAATTATCTACGAACGCCTTTATTCGTCGCGCTCAATTGAGGTCGCCCTTTTGAAGCTCGCCTTTTTGTGCGCGCCCTTATTGAATAGAGCCGTACAAGACAGTATTACTGTCACAGAAAATTAAAGACACACAATACACGGCGGCAGCCCACGAAGAACGGTCAGCACACCAAGTAAATAAACATCAACAAAAGAAAGGCTGAAAGAAAGAAAAATACGACCAACAAAAAGAATGAGGTCAAAGTCCCTTGCCATTTAATACAGGCTGTTCCTACTAATGTTTATGTACTACTGTTCTAGCGCCCGTTATTGTCATTCGCTGGGCACGGTGTGATGCTTCAAAGGCCGCCTGACGCGTCACACAAGACAGAGAGGGCGGGACCTATAAAATATCGCGCGGCCGATCCAATTGGATTTCGGTAAATGAGGTAAGACCTAAAACATAACGCGCGAAAAATCCAATCGGGTACTGAGAAGCGGAGACCAGCTTCCCCAAAGAGGTGGGATTAGTGTTTGTTGTTGTGCAAGTGTTCACTCTGAGGATGTCAGATTTGCGATTAACAAACTTGGCCCGATAAAAGTGTAAAGTGTCAGTCGTTGAAGGGGTTTTCCTAAATATATGAATTTCCATATTACAATACGATGACTTTTAAAAGTTGATTTATTTTCGCTCACATAAAATACGTTGCTGGGGAGACGACACACATACAATAATCAGCTGTAAACCAGCACAGATTAAAATACTTGCTGGGGAACTGCACAATACTTGCTGGAGAGACATTACTGCGAGAGAAAATTAAAGGACACAATACAGTGACGTATATTACAGTCACATACAAACCAGGATTACTGTAACAGAAAATACACGGTCCCTTGCCATTTAATATAGACTGTTCCTACTAATGTTTATGCACTACTGTTCTAGTACCCGTTATTGTAACGGGCTTAATGTCTAGTCCCCAAATAAATATGGCACTCACCCACACCAGGTGCTTCCAAACAATATACCTTGACCCATTTATACAATATAAATCAATATTATTATAAAGCAAACCTTATTAAAAACATCATAAAACAGATGGTAGCAAAAGTAGGAAATATATTTGAAAAATTTTCAAAGGTTAGGAAATGTATTTGAAAAAGAGTCTCATTAAAACATACTTATGTAGAAAAAAATAGATGATGAAAGATCAGTTTTTTCAAATCAAGGTGCAGGGATCCTTCAAATTGTTGTTCAGGCTGCAGTGCCATTGCCAGTTTCTTTGAGTTCTTCTTTCTTTTGTTGATCCCTTCTTTGCTCTCCCTTCTACTGCATGTGCAGCATGCATCCCAAACTTAAAGGTCTCACTTTGAGTGGAATTAACAATGATTGCAAGAAGAACCGATGTGTTTGTCTTTCTCAGGCTGATTGTCTATTCTAATAAAATACAAAAAGTATTTTCAACAAACTGTATTCTCAGGATTTGAAAAGAATGATCCAAAAGATGCAAGGTTCAAGTCAGTTATAATACATATTTTAACATCATTCTTTAGCAGTCATTAAAAGAGATACAGAAAAGTTTGTTTGAGCTGGGATTTAGAGTCCATAGCTTAAAAGTTTAAGGAAGCTCCGTTGAAATAAAGAAAATGAATACTAAACGCCGGATGTTCATTCAGGTATCCTCATTACTGGCAGGTTAATCAATATTAGTTTCACAAAAGTCAAGTTTTGACTTGTATTTGTAGTCCAAGGTCCCATTTTAATATGTTGTTTAATTCATAGTTCAGTATTGTGAGTTTTGAACATTTCTTCTTCCTTCTTTATAATTCTATTCTCAAACAACTGAGAACACTTGAACAGATCTGAACTCTTTACTAGTGCATCAAATAGGACTGAAATTTTATGTATAAGATAATTAGCTTGAATTACATTCCCATCTTACAAGTATAAATTATCATGTCATACATATGAGATACAAAGCATCCATATATATGTGTGTGTTTGTGGGTATTTTTTTTTTTTTTTTTACATTTCAGATCACAGCAAGGATTCTTCACTTTCTTTCTTAACAGTTTAGATTAATTGCGTCTCATCTCTGTATTATTTTTATTTGGTAATTTATAGCTTATGTAAAATATAACGATGCTTTAAACAAATCATAACTTTAGTGAACAAAAAAACAGCACAAACACATAATAATTAATTTCATGTTACCTAACTATCAAAACACAAATTCTTATTCGGCTTTATCTTAGCCTGCTTGTTTATATGTAATTGTAACACTCAATGCGAAGTTAATGAACAGCAAGGAATGAATGAAAGACACAATCAGGACACTTCTGTATTAACAAAGCATTCTTTTCATTCCTAGAACCAGTACAAATTCTGCATACCTATGAATAAAATGCATCATTATTATTATTATTATTATTATTATTACTTTAATGACATACAGACAGGCGAATCCGCTAACATGATTGCTATGGAAAGTGATGACACAAGTAGAGTGAAAAGAGTCAGGTCAGCATTCTCTCACAACACAATATACTGTAATAAATTTTCAGTTGCTTTACTTTTTCCAGCTCTCTCAAGTAACTGTCCACGACCACACAGATCAGATGTTTAGTGATAAATGCAGCAGCTGCACTACGGCGTTTTTTATACTTAAAGCACGAGCTCAGCTGCAGATGCGTCAGTGCGCGTGAACGCTGTGGCCGGTGGAGAGAAAAGAGCGTCTGTGCAGGTGGGCGGAGCCCAGACTGAGCGGCTACAGTGACTTTCAAAAGAGTGTGTAACGTCACTTTTAGCAAATTAATGTCCGAATGAGTAATTTGTAGCATAAAAATCCATGATCCGTTACATCGACATATCGTTTAAAGAATATCGAGATAACGAGGAATGACTGTGTATAAGCTTTAAGGTGGTTTTAAGTACAAATACAACTGTCCTATAGGATCAATGCATATACTACTACTGTCTATTACAGTTAAAAAAAAGAGAAAATTGTTACATGATAAGTGATACTGCATTTTAACCATCACCACCAGCTTGGTGATGCTGTGTGGAGAGGCTTCTCTGCTACAGTCCCTGGAAGGCTTGTGAGGGGAGAGGAGGAATAAAATGAATGCAGAGAAAGGCTGGAGAAAGAACTGCAAGAAGATTTGCTCTAATGTGGGGTTAGAAACATCAACAACAATGTCTAGAGTTGATTATAATACATTTAGACCAATTTACAGAGTTTTTTGTTGAGCATTTTGACATTTACGAGCCTTTTTCTAATGATCAAAAGAGTCACTATTGCAAAACAATAATCCATAAAATTGGCGCAAAGTATCAATATGTAGGCACCAATAAGATTACGATAAAAATACAGAAAATCATTATTCATTGAAAAGGGGCCTGTTTTGTAAGAAAAAAAAAGTAAAAAGTCAAATACAACTTTCAAATCAGAGATAAGGTCAATTTCTATCTCATGTGATAGCTTTATTCTTAAAAACAAAAACAAAATGCAATAGGAGAAACACATATAGATGTCTAAAAATTAGTTTGAAAATATGCTAGTCATTTGTGATGATGACTTAAATATTTCTAATGTCATCATCATTTTCAAGGATTTTCTGAACCAAGGATAGAACAAAGCATAAATTATTGGATCAATACAGTAATTCATGGTTGCTGAATAAGTCATTGCTAAATTAACAGCTACTAAGTTTGCAACACGAAGGCTGAAAAACATTTCAACCAGAATGAAGAAAAAATAAGGTGAACAGAGTACAATAAAAGCTATTACTACTATTCCTAAGGTTTTAGGATCTTTTATTTCTGATGATTTTGACAGTTGTGATTTTTTGTTATCTGCTGATTTTGTTTCTTGCATCATACATTTGATAGCTTTTACATGTCTTCTTGCTGTCACAAATATTACTGAATATAAACATATCATAACCACCATAGGCAATAAAAACGTCAGTCCATAATGTGCCATCCACCAATCATTATAATGCAAAAATCTGCATGCCCCCACACAGTCACTTACAACTAAACCGCCAGTCTGGAAAACAAATGCATACGTGTATAAAAATGCTAACAACCATATGAAAAATATACATATACCTGCTACCGAATCATCTATATATATAATTCACTAAGCCAGAAGACAAGTAGCCAACCATGGAAAGCACGCCGGAAGGGGCGTGGATTCACTAAACCGCCGACAAGTAAGACGCCAATGGCGCACGCAGGAAGGAGCCACGCCCACCAACTCTTAGACCATTGGATACGACGAAAAAATCACAGCCACGGCCACCAACTCGGACGCGACACCTCGAAAAACATGCCGTCATTTCTGTTTGTCTGTGCCACAGTCCACTTGCAGCTCTGAGCCACGTTGACTTTTCATTAGTCAACCTCAGTGGAATCTTGGTTCACACAGAGGCAGCGCCAGAGAGAGACAGAGGCACACACAGGCAGCGCGAGAGAGAGAGCCGCGCGCACACACAGGCAGCGACAGAGAGACAGAGGCACACACACACACACACATAGGGAAGGGAATTGATAAGATTTTCACGATTCCGATTCCATTTTCGATTCTGTTTAACAATTCGATTCTTTATCGATTCTCCTATCGATTCTTATTTTTAAAAAAGGAGAACACACAGGTCGATTAGCTTAGAACTTTGTTTTATATCTTATCTTCGAACAAGACAGAAATTTAGGAGTAGCATGACCTTACAAACCCAACAGTGAGATCTTAAGAGATCCACAGCCTACGGCTCCTCGATGGGGTGCCACGGGGTCCCCAGAAAAAAATTTGTAAATGTAAAATAATAATAAAATAAATATTCTTCTGTAGCAATAACAAAGTATAACATAAATTATTCTGTGGCAATTACACAAGAATGTCCAGTAACATTTACACTCTCCTTTTTAAAAGTATGTATGAGCTGAGCACTCAAAAATAAAACTACATCAGCCAGCAACAAATACAATCAACTCAAGTCCAATGGAACTGTGCACTGTGCAATTCTGCAACCATCAACTATGGAGAATTAACAATTCTTTTGCAGAAATATAAGCATATCTGCTTTTTCAGGAAGGAATTTTTACTTTTCCCCGCCTCTGTGAAAGGAGAAGCTACCGGTAGACTGCAGCGAGAACTGCCAGCATCTAAGCCAGCCAGACTCTGTCTGTCTCTCTCGTCATGGTCATCTAAATGCAATGCACAGTAATAGCAGGTTTTGCAATAAGGCAAATCGTGCTAACATAATATGCAATGTTAGTTGATTAGTTACCTGCCGTATTAACGGGAGAGGACGTGCAAACGTTACCGCTGCTGCTGGGTTGAGATTCACTAGTCCGGAGCGGATCAAAAACACGACATTCATTTAAGGTTATCGCGTGAGCAAATGCTTTTGCATATTTGTAGTGTTTCCTCCCTTTGATGAAATATTTACTTTGCAAGTATTGCAAGTTGCCCTGTTGTCATCCTTTCTCGTAAAGTATAACCAAACTTTTGAGCGTTTGTGCCGCTTAGGCGCCATGTTTCCTGCTGGGTAAATGACGCTACGCAACGTGGTGACGTCATTCGAGGCGACTGGAATTGATAGGGGAATCGTTTGCAAAAATGGCAAACAATTCCATGGAATTGAAACAGTGGGAACTGGTTCTCAACAAGAACCGGTTTTCGATTCCCATCAATACTTCCAACTGACTCAAGTAAAGAAAAAATGGTGCCTAATAAGGGGAAACCTATTAATGGTAGGAACCTCTGCCAGTTTCCTCAGAAGGAATGTTACTTAGCCCCTGTGACTTAGGTAGGGCAAAACATGTGGCTATCTGCATGAGGATTCCTGATTGTAAACATTCCCCATTGAACCCCATTTATCAGACACGTTTACAACAACAACAATATTTATTTATATAGCACATTTTCATACATATGATGTAGCTCAAAGTGCTTTATAGGATGAAGAAAGAGAAAAAAGACAAAATATAAAAAATAAAATTAGGCAATACTAATTAACATAGAAAAGTAAGGTCTGATGGCCAGGGAGGACAGAAAAAACAAAAAACTCCAGACGGCTGGAGAAAAAAACAAAATCTGCAGGGGTTCTGAAGCCACGAGACTGCCCACTCTCCTTTAGGCATTCTACCTAACATAAATGATCTCAATCAATCCTCATGGTTTTCAGGCTTCACATGGAAGAACTTGATGAAGATGGTCATGTGGACCTCTGGCCTTCAATCCATCAATGTAGGGACAGCACGGTGCTTTGATCGGGTGGAGGTGGCGCAGATCGCCACCACAGAAAACTGGAAATAGAACAGCAGAGAAAGTAGGGGTTAGTAGGATAGTGGAGCAACCATGAATGATAATGATAATTAAATGCATATACAGAATATCAGGATTAAACTAAAATGAAGCTATGAGAAAGCCATGTTAAAATAATTAGTTTTCAGCAGTTTTTTAAAGTGCTCCACCATATTTGCCTGGCGAATTTCTATTGGCAGGCTATTCCATATTTTAGGTGCATAAAGCAGAAGGCTGCCTCACCACTTCTTTTAAGTTTAGCTCTTGGAATTATAAGCAGACAGTCATTTGAAAAGGTTGTTACTTGTTTCAATTTTTTGATGCTGATTGTGAGAATATGTTTCACATTGTCAAATTGAACTCCAAACACATTTAGTTCTTAATTTTAATCCTTTTAGTCTTCAATTTGCTCTCTATTTTAGTGAAAGTCTCGTTCATTTTGTTATTCATATTACCTTTCACTGTAAAGTACTATGTATCTAATGTGACCTTTGGAGGGAAACACAGAACCTCTATTCTTCCCCAGGTGAGTGCTGTGTTCCTCCTTTCATGACTCTAACTCACCTAGGAGAGGTAGAGCAGCATTTTTAATGCAGGCCTCAGCAGTACTTCTAGCTCCATAATATTGCAAAGCAGTTCCGTGTCTGGTGGAACTTTCTTTAAACAGGAAAGCTGCCTCCCTGCAGGCACCCTGGTGGCTCCGCAAGAACACAGAAGGGTCATCCATCGAAACTACAGCTCCCATGGGAAACCCACCAGAGGGTTGCTGCCACCCATTTTGTTAGAGAAGCACATGACCCAAGGAGGCAGTTTCCAATTTAGTTATTATTCTGTCAAATGAGACAGAATGATAGGTAAAGGAATGACTTGTAAGTTTTTTTCTCTTTCACTGGGGAGAAAAGTGTTGATTCTGTTCTCTGAACAAAGAAAATTAATGGAAATGCGCAATAAGGTATTTTGAAATTTATTTTCTATTCATTATGTTTTTAAATGGACACTTAAGTGATCAATAAATAATAATGAAGAGCTTAAGAGAAAGACATTCAACTGTTTTTAAGAATTTTCTTTATAGGCTACACTATATATTGTATATGTATGATACAGTGTCTGCCAAATGATACAAAGAGTACACGACACGTGTTTCACCCTTATTGGGGCTGTCAGGTGTACGCACTTTTGCATTCCCTTATGGGGATCGTACTTTGGATGTCAGCGGCTGAGGCGAAACCTCTGATGTTGGTCCATGGTGGCAGGTTTGCTCATTTGATAGGGTGAAGAATACAGTATTACATTTCTAGTTCTGAATCACAGTCTGATTATTTAGCTGGTTACCTTCCAGGTAACGCTTGTGGTTGATGATATAATTACTCAGATATAGACTAGAAGCCCTTTTAGTTCATAACTGGGATGGACCACCAGCAAGTTAGTTGAGAAACAACAGTGTTTTGGTGCAAATTAAAGTGCATTATTATTTATTGTAAATAAAGTGACAGAGGGTAGCTATATATATATATATAAACTGTTCATTAATAAATACTATCATTAAAACCAAAAAGACTGTTGTGAGGCCATGAATAAATAGTTAAAAATCATCTAATAAAATAAAGAAAGTCGAGAGCTCAAGGTCCCTCCAGAGCAACATGAATCCAAATGTTCTCTCTATTAATATTGCCGCATCGGCAAAATTGATGCATTCCACCAAAAATATCTAAGTGACAACTGCCTCTCAGCATTTAATATATCATTACACCAGTTCGCTGGTGTAATTCCTAAACCCATTGTTTCGTTCCATCCTAACAACCTGGCTGTCTTCAGCTACAACCCATGACACACAGCCTCCCCAACTCTGTCAATTCTCCATCCCTTGTAGAACTGCGGTGAGTCAAAATGACCAGTCTTCCCTGTACATGATGCTTCACTGTTATGTCCCCCCCCCTCATTTCAGGGCAGCATTCAGACTGTAATGTCTACCTCCTTCCTGACCTCCATCATTGCAAGCACACTGTCAGTTGAGCACACCATTACTTCTGCGTCCCCTTCTGTCCTGAATTCTAACAACAAAGTAAAGTACCTTCCCTGTTAGACCAAGGGGGTATTTTTCATACGTGGATTACTCGCTTAGCCGGATGTAATTGTTGACGATTTGGCCTGATCCTGGATCTGTCGGTTTTTCGAAACTCTTGCTGGAAGTGTTGTCATAGCAACACATCCAAATCTGCAAACCTGCTTTACGTAAACAAGGATTAGTTTACACACGTGATCAGTGACGGTGCATGGAAGTCATCCAGTCATGGCTTCGCCGTTCATGAATGAGCGACCAATTGATATTGGTGAGCAAATTATACGAAGAGAATTTCATATAGAGAGGGTTTTGCGCGATCGCCAAGATCCTTTATTGCTCCCGGAGGAAATTCTGTACGAAAGATACCGCTTTAGCCGAGGGGGAATATTGTACCTCAAAGATTTATTATCTCCGTATATTCAAAGTCGAACTTGCCGAAGTCGGGCTCTCACAACCACACAGACAGTATGCATTGCTTTGAGGTTTCTTGCAGCGGCACTTTTTTACATACTGTAGGCGATGCGGAACATCTATCGAAAAGTGCAGTTTGCCAGGCAATTCGTAAAGTCTGTTTGGCTCTGAAACATTTCCTTCGGGTTTTCATTGTGTTTCCTGGACACCGGCATGTGCAGACAAATGAGGCATTTCATGCCATTGAAGGTATTCCATAAAGAATCTCACAATCAGCCTAACATTCTCATTACCCAGGGTTTCCAAATGTGATTGGGGCACATGGGACTGGTGAGAGTGGAGTTTGATCAAACATTATTTGGAAAATGTACCTCTCCGCCTGATGAATAATCAGACACAGTGTCTTCATCAAATATTTGACCTTCGTCAATATCTCGTTGGTCAGACACAGGTTCTACGGATATGATTGGGTGACCAAGCGTCCTCTTTTGCCCGGACATGTCCACTTTTTACGTCCTGGCGGGTTTTATAAATTCACGAAAATGTCCGGTTTTTCATAAGACCATTACGCGTGTACGTAAATTGACTGGCGTTTTGCACACAATACTAGGGTACTACTTTTTTGCGCAACGTAATTACCGGGAGGCTGCCTTGTGGGCAGGTCTGCGCCGCGCGCGCAAACACACAGACACAGACAGGGATCAGAGCAGAGAGCGGAGCAGTATAGCAGGGAAAATCCCGAAGCGTAAGTGCAGCTTCACCGATGAACTGCAAAGAAAATTTCCCACATACCGTCCCGGTCGGGACAAGTGGGAGGCGGAGTGCACCGTGTGCAAAGCAGGTACATATGTCTCGGTATCCAATAAAGGTGCTGGGGATCTGAAAGCACACATGGACACCGAGAAACATAAAAAAGCTGTGCGAGGTGGGACTAGTTCATCTGCAAAGTTGACAGAGTTTTTTGTCAGACCAGGAAAAACAGAGGATGATGTAAATACAGCAGAAGGTGCAATGGCTTTTCATACAGTGAAACATCACAACAGTTACAGGTCCATGGATTGCACCAGTACTTTGCTTAAAAAGGCATTTCCTGACTTTGACATTGCAAAAAAGTTTAGTAGTGCTTGCACCAAGACCGAAGCCATCGTCAATGGTGCTATAGCCCCCCACTCTGTTGAAATCACTCATGAAGCACTCAAAGAAATCCAGTACTGTGGTGTTTCCACAGACGGGAGTAACCACGGAGCAGTGAAAATATTCCCAGTCATAATCCAGTATTTTGACTGGAAGAAGGGTGGCGTGCAAACAAAATTGATTGAAGTTAAAGACACACCCAATGAGACAGCAGAAACCATTGCAAAATATCTCACAGAAACCCTGGCAAAAAACAATCTGTCGGAAAAATGCTTTGCATTTACTGGAGACAATTGCAACACAAATTTTGGAGGAATCCTAAGTGATGAAGCTGGAAAGAATGTGTTTGCAAATTTGAAGAGTTTGCTGCAAAACAAGACTCTGATCGGTGTGGGTTGCCCAGCACACATATTGAATAATTGTGCACACCATGGGGCAGGCACAGTAGAAATTGACATTGAGAATATCATATTCAAAATCTACCAGTACTTTCACATTGACACTGTGCGCACTGAGAGCCTGAAGGAGTATTGTGATTTTGTTGAGATTGATTACAGAAGGATGCTCTCTCACAGCAAGACAAGGTGGCTGTCATTGTTCCCAAGCATTGAGAGGATGTTACAGATGTTTCCAGCTTTAAAGGCATATTTTCTGTCTCAGCAATAGCCACCCATAGCACTCAAGAGTTTTTTTGAAAATGATTTTGCTGAAATCTACCTTTGGCACATGCACACACTCATGTCTGTGTTCCACACCCACATTCAAGAAATGGAACAGGAGAACATGTCCATTATGGAAGTGAAGAAGATATTAAACAATATACATACCATTCTTCTTCAACGCAAGAGCAACAACTTCATGTCCCTTAAAGTTAAGGGACTACTGGCACAGAAGCGCAAAGATGGACTTGACAAAGGCTGTGACCAGTTCTGTGCAGATGTGCATGGCATGTACAGTGCATGTCTGGAGTATCTGGAGAAGTGGATGACTCCCATGGAAGAGTTCTCAACATTCATGTGGATGGATCTGAGTGAGCCACCAAACTGGAATGATGTGGAGGCATGCATCAATTACCTTGGAGAGAAGGGGGTGGCAGTTGATGATGTTAAGTGTTTTGACCAATCTGAGGAAATTCACAGAAACGTGCAACCATGATGAGGAGTTCAGTGGCCTGCAGGTACACCAGAAGTGGACCAAATATTTTGAAAAGGCAAAAAGCATTGCATGTTACTCAGAGCTACTGACAATTGCACAGTTTGTCTTTGCACTTCCCTCTCACAATGCAAATGTTGAGAGGGTTTTTTCACTAATGCAAAGCCAGTGGACCAAGGAGAGGAACCAGCTCTCCGTAGAGTCACTAAAGGGGATTCAACTAGTTCAGTACAACTTCAAAGACATGTCTTGCAAAGACTTTCATGCTTATTTGTTAAGCTATCGAAAACTGCTAGGAAAGATCAGCTCTACAGCAAAATATGGATGGGCTGACAAAAAGATGAAGAAGAGAAGCAGGATGAAGAAGAAAACTAAAGATGAAAAGTCTAGATTCTTTTTGTTTAAGTTTTTTTGTCTTTGTGAGACTCTTCTGTTATTTATTTTATTACATTTAAGAGATATATTGTTGAAGCTGGAACAGAATAGTTCATATTTAGAACAATATTTAATTATTTATTTGAAGAGTCCAAGAGAGCTATTATTTTGTTATAAGTTTTTACAGATTTCATTTTATTTTATTACAGAGGTTAATTCTGCACCATTGAAGTATAATAAATAATGTTCATCAACCACCAAGAAGCTTGTCTGAATTCGTCTGGAGGTCGTGCAGATCGTCCTCTTTTTTGGAAATCAAAATATGGTCACCCTAACTTCTTGGAAAGCAGAGAGGTCAGTTACAGAGCCTGTCAGCTTGCGAAAGACCCACATTAGAGGGGTGAGCTGCAATTTTATACAGAGATCTTCAAAGAAACAGAAAAAGAATAAACTAAGTTTCATCCAAAAGGTCATAGAACACTCTTACACAATTTGTTGATTTCAACAGAAAGCAGAAATTCTAATCTTTTCTATATTTTTAATTAAGCTTATCAGAAAACTTGTCATACGTTTGGCATCTTAATTGGACGATAACCAGGCACTGCTTGAGACAAGCCGGGGAGTAGCCAAGAGCTGCCTTCCACGCTTGCAGCTTTTACTCTAAATAAGCACGCTTATTTTATCTGTTATAAAAATGCCTAGCCACACAGAGAACATGCAGATTTTCATACAGAAGCTAGCAATAGATTTTAAATTCCATTCCAAAGTCGCAACCTCTCGTTTCCATTTTTGCGCAATTTTAAAAAAACACGCTAATAAAATTTATAGCCGCTGTATTCAAGGGGCTTTCGCATTCAAAATAAGAGCGTTATTCAAAACCTGTGTTTATTAAAACCGCATTAAACAAGGGATTCCTGCACTTATAAGTATAAGAAGGAATATAAAATACAATTATTTATTAGGGGTTAAAACCAGGATAAAAACAATCAAAGTAGTGAACATTATACATAAAAATGATATCAAAAAACACATGCAGTATGTGATAAATAAGAATAAATCAAGCAACTGATTTCCCTAAACAAAATCCTATACTGGGTTTGCATTCAAGGTTGAAACATACCATCACTGGCAGTAAAAATAAATATCACAAAGCAACCTTTAAAACTAAGAAAAACAATAACATAAAAAGCAAAACAGTAGAGCAGCTGTAAAGAAGCACCCAAAAACTAAAAGGAAAGAACATCAAATAATTAGCATTTCAACTGGTTGAAGAAAAAAAAAACAAGAAACTGAAATGACCCTCTATCTCTCTTCCACTACATGCTGGTCTTATTCTAGCCCTTAATTGGAGTTAGATGAGACTAACTGCAAACAATGACATGTACAGTACGTCTCTGGTCCTTGGTCTTGAAGCTAGACGACTTTGCCCTGAAGTGTTAACATTGATTGAGGATTCAGGTTGTCACAGCCATAACCCTGACTTGTGCTTGACTACGCACTTTAATGTCCTTTTAACACTGCTGCTCGTTTCAAATTTCCCAAAATTCACCACATTTTGGTTTTCTAACAAAAACACTTCAAGCGATTTAATCAGTTATAGTTATTTAGAAATGTGTGTGCTACATTCAACAACCAAACATGTCAGCAAAAACAATAAATGTGTAATAGCCTTGTGCAGAGCCCTGTTATAATCATATTTTGACTGTGTGGTCTTGAGTGATAGGAGTTTATTTTTCTTTGCAGTTCAACTTAAATCTTTTTTCTTCCATTTTATTGTTTGTTTCCATTTTGTGCACAATGATTTTCCCTAAAAAATGCAGTCCATTATCTGTTGCTACTAGTAATGATCGAATGGGAGTTAGAGGAAGAATAAAGAAAGGATTAATGTGGCTACAATTACAATGAGTCCATTAACCGTCTTACTGCCTAAAAGGAGGAAGCTGCAGATGTGCCTACAGTTGTATTTCATGGTCTTGCATGTATGCACTGCTGGGTAAGTCATGACTGACATTTGTCACCGTAGAGAAAACGTCTGGGGTAAAACAAGCATTTTTGCAAACAGAGTAAAGCAACTGCAATAGATTGTCTAATAGTGTATCTTTTTCTGTGAAATAAGAGTTTAACGTGCATTGGTACACACACGTGTGCATTTGCATCCCACAATATCAAATCAAAAGCCATTCATTTACAGAGAAGACTATTAAGGTGCTAATACTGTAAGGCAGGCTCCTGTCAGACAGTACTGAGGAACTCTATGTTGACAACAGACTGGGAAGGGAATGGATGAATCAAAAAAAGCCTTTTCTTATTATTAAGGAATGCATTTAACATATAAAAAATACCTTAATAATTTTACAAATGCAGCTATGTCTTTTCAGTAACATCAACAACAAAATACCCATAATAAGTAGAGTTGAATGTTTATTTATAATTAGCATCCAAATAATAAAGATTTGGTCCTGAAAAACAAAACACTTCTGTTTCACTAGGGAGTACAATGGCTCTCTAATTGGAGTAGAAAAAATTTACATTAATCTCTAAGGATTTTGCAAATATATAAACTTTTGGTAATGACTATTAGAGATACACATTATCAAAGTGAGAAGCATAATGCTGTATCCAGTAAAAGGGACTTTATAAAACCTGAATCATGTATTCAGAAACAAGTTACTGCTATCCTGAAAATAATGCAACTTGCCATAAATTTGTAAGGCGAACCGAAATATTAATACTGCTTTACCTCTCCACAGGAATTCTGATTGTAGTTACAGTATTTGGAAATTTGTTTGTGATCATCACTGTCTCTCATTTCAGGCAACTTCACACTCCTACTAATTTATTTGTCCTTTCGCTTGCTGTGGCAGATTTTCTTTCCGGCTTTATTCTGCCCTTTCAGTTTATTGATGTAATTGAGAATTGCTGGTACTTTGGTGATGCATTTTGTCCTTACTTTCAAACATATTATAGGTATTTACTTTTTGTTTCTGTTTTAAATTTGGTAAGCATATCATTTGACCGCTACTTTGCCGTGTGCAATCCATTTCTTTATAGCAGCTATGTAACAAATTCGGTGGCAGGTTCATGTATTATTTTCATATGGTTGTTAGCATTTTTATACACATATACATTTTTGTTTCATACTGGAGGTTTACTTGTAACCGACTGGTGTGTGGGTACGTGCAGATTTGCACATTATACTGATTGGTTGATGATACATTATACACTGACGTTTTTATTGCCGATGTTGCTTATACTTTGTTTGTATTCAGTAATATTTGTGACAGCAAGAAGACACGTAAAAGCTATCAACTGTATGATGAAAGAAACAAAATCAGCAAGTAGCAAAATAACACAACTGTCTAAACCATCTGAAAGAAAAGCTGCAAAAACCCTAGGAATAGTAGTAATAGCTTTTATTGTGCTCTGTTCACCTGACTTTGTGTTCATTCTAGTTCAAATGTTGTTCACTATTAACTCAGAAAACTTAGGACAAGTGCGATTAGCACTGACTTATTTATCAACATTGAATTGCTGCATTGATCCAATTATTTATGCTTTGTTCTATCCTTGGTTTAGGAAATCTTTAAAAATGATTATTTAAATTTTCATCACTAATGACTAACATATTTTAAATTAATTTTTAGACATATATGATTTGTATCTCTCATATATTTAACTGTTCTTTTATTAATTGCAAAACAGAATGTAGTATTTTACCTTATCTCTGGTATGGGTGTTTCATTTGCTCTTTTACTTTTTCTTTACAAAACAGACACTTTCTGTGAATAATGATTTCTAGTGTTTTTGTCTTAATGTTTACAGTGCCAAATGTCAAAATGAAAACAATACGGTATAAATGTATTACAGGTAATATTGGACATTTAAATTGTTGCTTTAAAGCTCATTCCAGTATAGGTTTGGCTCTTTGAGGTTTGTTGTCTAACTTAAAGATAAATCTCCTTCCCTTTCGCAGTTCTCATGCAGACTACAGCAGGTTTTCCTCCAGGGTTTTCATATTCTTCCCTGCAGTTGTTTTTTTTTATCATCTGCCTTCACACGCTATTGGGCTTTTTTTTTTTTTGCAAAAGGTATGTTACACACAAAGCGCCTACTTTGCTAAAATTTTTCCTAAGTTGATCTCGCTGCTCAATCTGGTGCTCTGTTTGCCTGCACCATGGCTGTTTCCTCTCCTCTCCGCTGTGCCTGCTCGCACCACCGGCCACACCATCCACACGCTCTGACGCCTCCTGCAGCCCAACATAGTGTAATTTAAGACCACAGTACCTATGAGGTCAGTCATGTAATGTCCCAACATCACAAAATGCCCGTAACACCCATCGCATTGAACTATGGTTAATATTAGGGCTCCGTTACACTATGGTTAAGATTAGGGTTATGGGAGGGTTATCTGACTCAAATGGCGTTTTGTGACTGACGCTGTGCCTTTGTTATGTTTGCTATAACGACGTAGTGCAGTAGTTGAGATATAAATTTAACATTCTGATCTGCCTTAGAGGGAAACCTTCGATCCACATACTGTAAGTGCGGCTAGGCAAATGTGCAGAAACAGTCCCATTAATGACCTCATTGACAGTTTCTTTATTAGGTAATTGGTGAATGAACTGTTTCATATCATGGAAAAATCAGTGGTTGGTGGTTATATGGGTGTTTAGGGAGGTTTAGTAATATCAGGAAAAATTGTTTGAGTGGTGCAGTGGTAGTGCTGTTGCCTGGCAATATGTAAACTGGGGTTCACATCCCAGTTGTTCCCCTCGTGGATTTTACCCCTGTGTTTCCTTACATTTCCTATGGATGCTCTGGTTTCTGTGCAAAGACTTGCAGGTTAGATGAATTGGCTTTGCTAAACTGGCTCTAGCGTGTGTGAGTCTTCACCTTAGAATGAACTTGAGCCCAATCCAGGTATTGTTCCTCCCTTGTGTCTGATAAGCTACCATGAGAGCCTGCCCGGATCAGAAGATCAAGCAACAGGATGGGTGGTTGGGGTTTCTGATGGGTTGTGAACATATTAGTATATTTACTGTTTTTCATAATGGAATGTAGTATTTCAGATTTTTCATTTTCCGCCCCGGTTTTTGGAACTGATTATTTTCGGATTGCAACGGTTGACTGTGTCAAAACAGTACTGACTAACTAATATGCTTCGGAGTAAGGATAGGGCTCGCAATTTTCCATGGATGCTGATTCTCTTCTCTTAGCAGGCACTGTAATAACAGAACAGGATTTTTGAGGTCTGTATGGTTATAGTAAATTGGAGTTATTGTCAATATTATTTTAAGAAAACGTGTTTACAAGATTGATTTGTTTTATATGATACAAAAGAAAAACATATGGCGGTGACATATAGTGCTCTGGCTCTGCAGTTGGATATTATTGGCACCACTAGCCAGAGCGTCCAGGTGTTCTGACTCACGTTCAGCTTGTCTCATACTGTTGTTCTCTATAGTCACTATAACACTGTAGAGCAGTGGCTGCATTTATCATTAAATATCTACCTAATCGTGGACATTTACTACAATAAGGTGGAAGAAAGTAAAGCAACTGAAAGGTGAACAAATCTATTATATTTTTTGTTGTGATTGAAATTTATCATTCTGATCTGCCAGAGAAGGAAACCTTCCCTCCACATATGAGCGGTTATGCTAATGTGCAGAAACAGTCCCGTTAATGATTTACTAAACAGTTTCTTTATCAGGTAATTGGTGAACAGGTTGTTTCATATCTTGGAGAAATCACTGGTTGGTGATATATAGATGTTTAGTAGTATATGAAAAAATTATTCGAGTGGTGCATTGGTAGTGCTGTTGCCTTACAATGCCAAAACTGGGTTTGCATCCCAGTTGCTCCTTACGTGGAGTTTCTCCCCATGTCCTATACCGATGATATAGATGGACTCCAACTTCCATGCAGCCCTGCCGGTGTCCCAGCTGGGACTCTATATGCAGAACACTGCCACCTATTAACGTGGGGGATAAAATGCTCCCTGCTGTCCTCTACTGTAAGTTCTTGTGTTTTTTGGGCATTACAACCAGTACAGAAATCATTAGGTGTCCCAGACGGTATTGCTCCCATTTAGTCCATCCTTCCATTATGTCATCCTTACCAGGGAAGGATTTCAGCTCCATCCTGAGCAGGATACCGTCTTCTTGGGTATCTACAGACCATTTGCTGACGAAACCCTGAACTACTGATTTGCAATAACTCTGATGGATTATGACAGCAAATGCCCAGAAGTGGCTTTTACCTCTCAAGTAACCTCTGCTACTGTGATCAGTTTTCAGCAGAGAAATTTACTCAAAGGAAATGATAATAAATTTCAAATTGCTGATATTAAAATCCAAAATATTGATATCAAATGTTGAAAAATTCAAGATCAAATTTCAAAATAGTGACGTCAGTTTTGCCAATGATGATAGCAAATTTAAAACAATATCAACCGTTTAAAATTTCATATCCAAAAAAAATGATTAAATGCTAAAACGCCTTGCCATATACAGTGGTCCTCTGATCATGAGCCCCACACACAGTATGTGATCTGCGTATAGGAAGGAGCCGATCAGCAGAAGCACTTCTGATATTTTTACATGTCTGTTTTGTGCTTTGATGACCCGTTACATTATATTCAGGCTTTTATTCATTATTCTGCCACCCATGTAGGCAGCTTCTCCTCAAAATTTACCACTTTAGATACACAGCACACACCTTCATTGATATGTAGTTAGAAAAAATTTATTTCGCCACACTGCCACTCACACTCATCATGGACAGTGTGCCATATATGAGCAAATCAAGGGAAAAAGCTTGTCACTGCTGAACAATGAAGATATTTAAGATCCTTTTCGGGGCCCCTCTCCAAAGACTGGCGTAAAGAGGATAATTGCATTCCTCCGTCTGTAGCATACTCTCCCCATGCGTAATTACAATATTATAGTAGATTGTTGAATGTGATCATTGAATAATCACAGTTCAGACCAGGTTATGTTTTAAACATTATGTACAGTACAATATAAATAACCAAAAAACAAATTATTACCATATAAATTAGTTTATCAATTTGTGCTTAACTAGAGGGCTGCACGGTGGCGCAGTGGTAGCGTTGCTGCCTCGCAGTTAGGAAATCTGGGTTCACTTCCCGGGTCCTCCCTGCGGGAAGTTTGCATGTTCTCCCCGTGACTGTGTGGGTTTCCTCCGGGTGCTCTGGTTTCCTCCCACAGTCCAAAGACATGCAGGTTAGGCAATCCTAAATTGTTGCGAGTGTGTGCTTGGTGTGTATGTGTGCGTGTGCGTGTGTGTGTGTGTGTGCGCACACTGCGGTGGCTGGCGCCCGGGGTTTGTGTCCTGTCTTGCGCCCTGTGTTGGCTGGGCTTGGCTCTAGCAGACTCCCGTGACCCTGTAGTTAGGATATATTGGGTTGGATGATGGATGGATGGATGGATGGATACTCCACTAGAAATATGTGATACATGAACATAATTACACTTATAGGTCACAGGAAAATGTTTGTTTCACCATATCTGAAAAAGATGCAATGGTATGTCTACACAGAAAGTTCAGCACAGTGTAAGTCAAAGCTAGTGTGGTGTTTGTATCACAGTAGAAACACTGCTGCTGTCACAGTTGCTACGACTCACTACACATATCAGCAGAGTGTGTTTATAGAGCAACAATATGAATTATAGTAACTGTCAAATAAAACAACACCATACTGATGTATTCAATTGTTCTTGTAATACAGAATTTTACAAACAATACGAGCAATGTTTTCTCCGCCTTCTCTGTATCTCTCAGTCTCTCTTTTGCGCATCTAACATTCAGCACACACATGCACACTCTGAGATATTTACAATCAATACAATTAATCTATTCCCTGACATCATGCGCTTTAAAGAAACAAAATTTTTAACAAAAAGGTCTCTCTTTAAATATTATGAAACAAAATTAAAAACTGGTATTTCACCTTTCTGTGAACCTGTTTTTTTCTTTAACAGTTTCAAAGTACCATCTTTTCTGTCGATTTACTTATTCTCCAGACCTTGTAACTGCTGGTTCTTTAGAGGTCTGGTTACGCAATGTCAGTTCCAATAGAACTGCTGCTGGTGTCATGCCTATGCCAGTAATAATATCTCGTTTCTTGTGAGACTAGCTGGACCTGTGTTGGTTTCCTCTAAACCTGCTTGCAAGTGACAATGGTTTAATCTTTTTTCTCTCTCCCATGGGGTTAACGCACCATTTGTGAATGTAGAGTAATATCTTCTTGCACCACAGATGCTAGGTCTTTCCTTTGTTTCTCCCCATCATGTTTTACCAAGACAGGACAGCCTGGATGATGCTTAGGAAAATCCCTCACTGCATGTAGTCTATTATAATGGAATGTCTGATGGCACTTCATGAATGCATTATGATCCTTAATAAAATCCCCGTCTCACCATTTTGGAATAAGATTGCATTCTAACGTTGGCAAAGTAATGTGCAATCTCTGCCCCATCAACAGCTCGGAAAGGCTAACTTTTGTACTACTTGTTGGATTTGTTCTGTAACATAAGACAGGAAATTGTGGATCTTTCTGTCTGAAAATCCTTTTAGATGTTTAGACTATGTATTCTGCATGTATACTTCCTGAGGTGTGGTGAGGACTTGACGTTATGTATGCAAAGTGAAATTCTTTGCTAAATGAAAGGTGTCATTTGTACATTGCGGCATATTGTCAGATACTACAATATCTGGATATTCCAAAAGGCCCTAAGGTAGCTTTCAGCTTCCATACTATTTGCTCTGAAGTTGTAGTAGGCAAGTGCAGTATTTCCAAAGAGTGTGAGTAATAGTCTGACACTACTAATGTAAGTGCAATAGCTTTCACCATTATATTCACATAAGTCTGGGCTAATGCGTTGCCATGTACTTTCAGAAAGTAGGGTAGGACAGAGTGGTTCTTTTCTTTGAGATCTTTGTTTTCACAATAAAAATGACATCTTTCAAAATATTTTTTCAGATCTGCTGTCTGTCCAGTCCACCAAACAGTTGCATTTGCTCTTTCCCTGCTTTTAGAAAGCCCTTAATGAACTTCATGTGTTCATGATAATATGTTTTGTCTTAAACGTTTTGGTGTTATATTTCTGTTTCTTAACGTAATCAAACCATTATTCTCAGATAGAGAGTCTCTTAACTGTTAATAGTCTCTAACCCCTGGTGGTACATTTTTGGCATGATCAAGCCATTCCCTTTGATTAGCTCCCTCACTGTTTGCAATGCTGCACCAGTTGGAGTCAAGGCTCTGATGTTATTGAGTTTTTGCTGGGAGACCGGAAGCATGTTTATAAATGTATCCACATACAGTAGCAATTCACATCTGCCTTTGCTGCTTTCTCTGTCATCCACAGGGCTCTGTGACAAAACATCTGCCACTTGCAATGTTTTTTTTTTTTTTCTCCTGGAGCATATTCTGCTATAACCCCAAACCTCATTAATATGAGTAACAGACTTTGACAATGGCTGAAAAACAGTGTCTAGGTTTGTAATGTTAACTAACTGAACAAACAGCTTATGATCAGTGATCAGTTTAAAATTGCTCATTTCACTCAGATACTTTCTGAAGCGCTCACATTCCCACACTCCTTTGAGGCATTCTTTCCCTCTCTAGGCAGCCCATGTCTCAGAGTTCGTAAGTCTTCTGAAAAAGTATGTTATAGTCTTCCAAGAATTGCCATGTTGCTGCAGAAGGACCCCTCGAAGTCCATAACCACTTGCATCTGCTGATATAGCTGTAGGTTTGTCTGTGTCATAATGCACTAACACTGCTTATCCAATCCTATTTTAAACTTTTCAATGCATTTTCTAGGTATGCATCTCACCTCCACACTGTGCTGTTTTTAAAAAGATCATACAGTGGGACCCCAATTGCTGTTAAATGAGGAAAATATCTTCCTATGCAATTTATCAAACTCAGGACCCATTTCATTTCTTGGACATTTGCTGCCACTGATAATTCAATAACAGCTTTGACGTCTTTTGGGTCTGGTCTAACTCTATACTCATTCACTACATGGCCTAGTATCTGTAGTTTATTTTGTCTAAAAATACATTTGTCTCATTTCAGCTTTAACTTTGCCTTCACGTTCTTTCTTGCCATGGACCACTGCATCATCCATGTACACCTTGACTCTTTCCAGCCCTGCCAGAAGCTCATGTTTCTTGCATTTAAATATTCCTAGTGCTATACTGATGCAGAAGGGTAGCCCTTTAAAACAATGTCATGCAAAGGGTGTTATAAATGTTGTGAGTATAAATGCTTTCACAGTGCAGAGGAGTCTGCTAAAACACACTTGCAACATCTAAATAAGTAAACACTTTGACTCCTGAATATGTAGGAATGGGAGAGATTTTAATTAAATATCTGTCTTACATTCGGCAATGACTCTAATTAACTAAATAATTTGGTAATGCACCTACTTTATTTAAATTGCCTTTCTCTGTCTTAGGAGGTGTGTCTCTGGCCATTAGACCCATATCAAGGTAAAACACTTGTTTTAAGAAACAGAATAATACAATTTATTGATAAACACAAGGATTATAGAAATACGATAACTGCATATATACTGTTATTTAGGACAGTACACAGACAGACTAGACAAATATAAAACATATGTTTACTGGCTATTGAGAGCTCTAATTTATCTAGGCATGGTTCAACAGTTTCATGATGCTAAGCCTTTAAAGATGATGTCCAATGTTGTGTGGAGCTGTTGCTTTGTTGCTGCTCTGGGTTCAAGTAGATAAATCTTCTTGCATTAGAGTGCAATTCATCTCTTTCCTGTGTGACTCTTTGTCTGTGGTGTGCAGGTCTTTCCTTAGTTATGCCATTTGCCGTGTCATGTGCAACTTCATAGGGAAAAGTATTACTCTTTCTGGCACAAGATTTTAGATGCTGAAGTTTCCTTCTTGAAGTCTTGCCTGCTTCTCAGTCTTCAGACTGGGCTCAAAGCTTGGCTTGACAGACTAGATCTTAGCTTTCTGGTCCACAAAGAGAAGAGATTGTCAACTTTTGACTCATCAGCATTTTGGTTTCACACAGAAGTTTCAGAGGGTGTTAATTTTGGAGAGTGTGCTTAGGAGTGGTCCCATGTGAGATCAGTGAGTTAGATATGGGTTGAGCTAGTTTTTAAATTGAATTTTAACTTCTAGTGATTGAATTAAAGTCATCTTCCAGTTGTAAAATCAGTGCCTTCTCATTGGCATGTTATTTTGTCTTTCAGAATTGTTATTTATTGAATTATAAGTCTTTGTCCTTGAAGGTCTATTTCATGCCTTCTAGCCTGAAAGAGTCTCTGCAAAGAACCCTCTGCAAAGATGGGTGCAACTCTGGTTTTCACTTTTATTATTAGATTAAGTAAACCCTGATCCTGTTATAAAAGGTTCTGTCCCTTAATTTGATATGCAGGTGAGGGTTGGGCACAGCTGGATGTCTGCATCCCTGTTCAATCTGCTGTCTTAATAGGCCTGGCGTTCCTCTAAAACAGGGGTGTCAAACTCAATCACAGAAGGGGCCGAAATCTAAAACCCAGCCTAAGTGGCGGGCCGAATTGTTTACTGAACTTTCATAAACTGACAATGTTAACCAGAAATATGAATTTCAAATGAGTGCAACAAGCTTTTTCCTTAACAGGTCTGTCAAACCAACTCACATGATATCAAGCAAAACAGTAATATTGCCACGTACATAAAATGCTCATTGTTTTGTTTTCTGGCTAGATGTCTGACGCCGTTTTCCCCGGGTCAATGAGTCAATGTCTGGTTTTATTTCTTGTGCTGTAGCAACCCGCAAAACAGCATGGAGGTGGTCATCGGTGATGCATGACCTGTGCCAGATTCATTATTGAAAACATCTGTTCACAAAGATAGGTGCTCCTGAACATGGACAGAACACGGGCAGCATGAAGTTGGAGCTGTGGCATTGAGTCCGGGCAGTAGAGGGTAGAATTCCACAATTGCAACATCCTGAAACTTTGATTTCAGGCCACTGTCAGACTGAAGCTCAGTTATCTCCATCTGAAGATGATGGGGCGCATTGTTGACATCAACTGTAAAAGGATTGGCAAAGATGTCAAAGCCTGAGTGCTGTGTTCTGCAGTCAGAGAAACACCGCTCAAATTCAGTTATTAACCGGCTAACTTTGGTAGCCAGCCGACTACAAGAAAAAGCACCGGAAACAGTGGCTGAGATATTCTGACAAACAGGAAAGTGGCCAAGATTGTCCTGTTCCAGTTGGGACTTCCATAGTTGAACTTTACGCTGGAATGCTGTGATCATGTCAGACATCTTCGTGATGACTTGTTTGCGTCCCTGCAGCTTCTGATTCAGTTGGGCGAGATGCTTGCATATGCCACACATCATAGCAAAATCACATAGCCAGGCGGGATCTGACAGTTCAGGCAAGGGCTTTCCTTTACTTTCCATGAAAAGAGCGATTTGTTCTCTATGCTCAAAAAATCTTTTGAGGACTGCGCTCCTGCTCAGCCATCTTACTTCTGTGTGGTATGGCACGTCTCCATGCTCTGCACCCACCTCCTGTAAAAACTGCTGGAACTGGCGATGATTCAGGCCACGTGTCCGTATAAAGTTAACTGTTTTAATGACTGTGGTCATTATGTCATTCATTTCCAGAACTTTTTTTCCACACATAGCCTCTTGGTGAATAATACAATGATAAGTAATCAGAGGTGTGTGGCAGTGACTTTTTTGCATTCTTTCCTCCATTAGTCCAATCATTGCCTTTCTTTTCTCCACACATTGCAGGTGCGCCATCAGTAGTTAGCCCCACCAACTTTTCCCAGGATAATTTATAATTATTTATGGATTTCTCCGCAGCCTCAAATAAATCTCTACCAGTCGTCATCCCATGCATGGCAGCTACATCCAAAAGTTCCTCACTGACAGAGAGGTCGGTCTTCGTGGCACGTATAAAGATGGACAGCTGCACTGTATCAGTATTGTTTGTGCTTTCATCGACAGCAAGTGAAAAAGCGAGATAACTGCATGCCTGTTTGGCCAGCTGTGTTGATAGATTTCCTGAGAGTTCCCAAACTCTGTCTGCAATGGTGTTTCTTGACAAACTGACATATTGAAAACTCTGTATCTGGTCTGGGCATATCTGCTCACACACTTTTAGCATGCATTGCTTCAAAAAGGCAACCTCTGAAAAACACCTTGAAGTACGGGCAATTTCTTCAGCCACTATAAAGCTTACTTTCACTGCAGCATCATTTTTCGCTGTAGCCTTTGTAAACATTTGCTGCTGTGATTGCAGTTTGCCTTTTAGTTCTTGCACAATTTTATGCTTTTCTTCCAAGGTATATTTGCCATACTTAACACCATGTTTGGTGTCAAAATGACGACGTACATTGTACTCTTTCATCACAGACACTGCCTCATAACACAATATAAGCACAAACATGTATTCACTTTCCCATTTGTCATTAAATTGTCTGCCTTCAGCGTCATCTTTTTTTTGGACATTTTGGGATCAATATCGCCACTAATAAGATGTAGTTTATTGGCAATCTGCACTAGAAGGGAAAAGTAGAAAACTGCACTGGGATAGCTTGATTTGGTAGATGGAGCGAAGAAGGCGGAGTAATAAAGGTTCACACAATGCCTGTTAATGCCAGGCAGGGTAATACAGATGGCAGATTCTGCTGTTAACGGCTGGCAGAGTAAAAAAAAAAAATAACACAACGCCCGTGAATGCCTGGCAGGGTACAGATGGCAGATTCTGCTACTAATAATCAATGCCTGCAGTGTAGGTTCAGCAACTGGCAGCTTCTGCTGCTAATCTTATGTCTGCAGTGTATGATGATTTAATGCCTGCAGTATGATCAGCAATGGAGATCAACAGACAATGGCAGCTTTTGCTCACAGATCGGCGCTACAAATGCACAAACAACTGGCAGCTTCTGCTGCTAATTTTATGCCTGCAGTGTGTGTGTGCTGTGAGACAAATGGCAGCTTCTGCTCAGACCTGGAGTAGCTCGCGCTCGCATTACGGCCCGCCTCCTACCTGACTTAAGATGTGGGAGACGCTGGCTTACATATGTGCCGACGTCTCCATGGAAACAATACAGCACTGCGCTTCTGGCATTGTTGAAGCCACACAGCGTTTGCTGGAGTAGCGATACGCCCTCTTGTGGAGAAAATAGAAACAGCATGAATTTTTTTTTTTGGCCACATTGCAAGGTCAGGCGGGCCGGATTTGGCCCGCGGGCCTTGTGTTTGACCAGGGGTGGGCAGATTCAGTCCTGGAGGGCCGCAGTGGCTGCAGGTTTTTGCTCCAACCCAATTGCTTAATAAGAAACCCTTATTGCTCAAGTAACACTTCAGCTTCACTTTAGTTGTCTCGCTCGTTAAGATTTTGAACCCTTATTGCTTATTTTAGTCTTAAACAGCTGTATTCTTGGTTTTTAATTGCTCCTAATTAGCAATGCCATGCAAATGACAAAAGAGACCAGCATTTCTCCATTCAGCTTGTTTTCATTTACACCTGTCTGTATTTATCACGCACTATTTGGTTTAATTAAATACTTGGAAGGAAAGTGAAGAGAAAAAAGTGAAGCACTGAGAATTACTCATCTGTTTTAGACTTCAGATCATTTGGATGATATCCTTAGAAAGGAAAATAAATCTAGGATATGAGAATGACCTGACATGGCAGAGTTAAAGCACTAACAAGCCATGCAATTAAATAATTGACAAGGATTGGTTTTTAATTAAGCAACTGGGTTGGAACAAAAACCTGCAACCACTGCGGCCCTCCAGGACTGAATCTGCCCACCCCTGTGTTTGACACATGTGTTCTAAACAGTGCGTTCATGAGTGGATCCATTTCTGGATCTTTCTCAGTTTCCATCTTTTGAGTTGTCTTTGTACATAAGCAGCTGGATTCTCAGAGTCCCCAATTATGTCTGCTTTTAGCACTTTCAGGTCAAATTTCACATGGTACTCTTGACTCAGAACTAGTGCTGGGCGGTATGACCAAAATTCTATATCATGGTATTTTTCAAAATTATACCGGTTTCACGGTGTTGAACGGTATTTTTTCCCCATGCATGAGTTGATGTTAACCACATTTTCCACTGCAATTAATGGCTAATGATAACCTATTCCACTGTCAGGAGAATTGTGCATTGTACAAAAAAACATTTTAATGTGCACACAAGTATTAATACAGGTTTGCATGGCCCCATAAATCGATAGTTTTCAAGGGGGTGGCACTAATGAAGAGAAGAAATCACATTGCATGACAAATGCAGTCAAAATATAGAACCTTTTTATTGAACAAAGTTTGCAAACAACTTAAACTAAAATTTTGACAAAATATTTTCAACCACCCAAAGGGGCATTTAGACTTAATAAAATATCCAGAGGTGCTTGTCAAAAATTGTATTGCACTGAACATGTCTGTGCAATAAAAAGGAATAGTAAATATTTTTTGTAAACCAACTATGTCCACTGACATGTCAAAGTGACTTTTTAAACAACTTTACCATCATTAAACTGCATAATATTTAAACTAATAAATAATAACAATACAATAAATAATTGTGCAACTTCCAATAATAATACTATTACTTCCAAGACTTCAAAGCCCAGGTGCATTACACAGTATTCACCAAATTAAAACAAAATAAAACAAAGCGCAACTTGGTGATGACATCTTTACCAACTGAACCATCATTAAGGCAAACTGCATTAATATGGACCTTGCTTCAAGCTAAGCTATATTCATAAATAATAAAACTGCAACTTGCATTTATAATGCTATTTGTGGTATAGCCCTATTAGGTAGGGTGTATTAGGGCCACAGTGAAGAAAAAAAAAACTATATGTTGAGATTAAAGTCGACATTTCCACTTTATTCTCATAGTTTATTTTGTCATTAAAGTAGAATGCCGTAAACTAAACTTCATCCTAAAATCAATGTTTAATTTACTAGATTTTCTCAAATTCCATCATAAGTTAATGTAGCACATTAAATGCTTTGTGTTGTGTGTTCCCCGACCCAGTTGTTAATCGCTGTACGTGCTTCTTGAACTGACTTCCTCTACACTAACAGGAGGCTCTGGCAGCGATCGCCGCACAGAATACATTCACTTTATGATATTCCTGCTCTCTGAAAATGTAGAATGCTAAGATAAATTGATGATGATGAACTGCATTAAAGCAAGTATTAAACATGCACGGTAGTGAGGTGGTTGTGCTGCTCCCTCGCAGTAAGGGGTCCCCAGGTGTACGTTCAGTGTAGAAAATTTTATAGCAGGTGTGACGAGGCTCCAAAAAACTGGATGTATGAATGGGTATCACACAGGTTTAACTTAAATATTGTGTACATATTGAGTTTGTCATCTGGTGGTCGGAGACACGAACACAGAATTCAATGCATGTTCTTCTGATGAACCAAACCCGCAGATCCTATCATTCCTTTTTCTTTCTCCACATAACCAATCACTACACGATAAACCTGTTTGTGAAATTAAACGTAGTTATAAACTTAGACCACGGAGTGTTCAGAACTTAAAAAAAATCTTCATTATACATTTTTAATTATGCCATCCATTCGGGGTTGCGCCCATCCCAGTAAGCAATGTGTGCGAGGCAGGAGCAAATCCTGAACGTGGTGCCAGCACATCGCAGGTTGAATGCGAGCAATACATACACTAGCAGGGTTAATATAGCATAACAAAACCCCACATCCTACATGACTTTGAAAGGAAACTGAAGCATGCCGAGTAAACCCACCAGAAAAACATGCAAATTCAAAGCAGGGAACAACCGGAACCCCATTGCTGTGAGGCAGCAGTGCAATCTCCGCACCACCGTGCCCCCACATGATCAATACCTGCTTTAATGCATTTCATCATGAAAATTATATCAAGTATTTATCTTAGCATTCTAAATGTTCAGGGAGAAGGAATATCATGAAATTAATGTATTGTGTGTGCTGCCTGCACCTCCTCTTAGCGCAAGAGGAAGTCAGATTAAGAAGCACGTAGCGATTAATAAGGCTCTGGGAACACTTAACACAAAGCATTTAATGTGCTACATAACTTATGACGGGGTTTGAGAAAATCTAGTACATTAAATATTTATTTTAAGATGAAGTTTAGTTTACGATGCTCTACTTTAATAACAAATTACAAGAATAAAGTCAACATGTTGACTTTAATCTCGACAAACGGCGAGAATAAAGTAGAAATGTCAAGAATAAAGTCAACATGTCGACTTTATTCTCATCATAAGCGTCAAGATTAAAGTGGAAAAGTCGAGAATAAAGTCAACATGTCGTCACACTATTACACAGTATTAGAAAAAAATAAAACAAGTACAACTTGGCTTGCAGTATTATCCAGTAGGATAGAAACAGTATTTACACATTTGAACATAATGGTCCACATCTGACCTTTTAAATCCAAAGTATCTCCAGACAACAGACGTGACTCCCTTTTCCAGCAAAAAGCTGTGTCATCATTTTCAACTTTATCGTCTGCTATAGCTTCAGTTTCGGAATGTTCTCTGTCCATTTTCACCACGCAATACCTCCACTACCACGTGTACTTCATTGCACGCCAGTTTTGCGGTGTAGCAGTAAAAAACAGCCCCTGCGCAACACAGGTGTAGCAGTGAAAAAGGTCCCCCTTAAACAGTTTCCTGTAGTGCCACGTTCCAAACGTTGTTTAGGCAATTTAAACCGGTGTTGCGGCATAAGAAAAATCCATATCATAACAAAAATAAAAAACAGTTGTCGGTATGAACCGGTATACCACCCAGCACTACTCAGAACCCTGCATTCTCCATTTTGATGGTTATTAAAAGTATTTGCATTAAACATCGGTGTGTCTATGATGCCAGAGAGGTCAGATTTTCCAGTATGTTCTGCATTTGGCTAGTACCCACAGGTCTTGCGATTATTGCTTTCATGTCCCCTAATGTGAGGACTTTCACATTGTTTTTCCTTCTAATGCTCTAATTTATTCCCCTCCACCCTCATGTGTGTTGGGGAGACGAGCCGACAGACTCCGGAAGTCTTGCATACCCAATGAAACATTTTGTGCTCTTGTCCCTTTTTATTAGGATTGACATCTGACATTCATCTGACTTATGGTCCTGGAGTCCACTTTGTTTACTGGGGAGTGAATTCTTCAACCACAACTCATCTTTCATGTCTTTCCTACACTTTGTCTTCATTCTTTCCTCAAATTCTTTTCTATTTATTTCTATTTCTCCCCTTATGCTCTCTGCTCTTTCTGTACCTTCACCCTGAGCTACACTTCCTCTTCATCATGACTCTCCTGATCACTTTCATCAATATCAGTGCAATTAATGAGATCTTCTTCTTTTGGTATTACAACCTTTTAAATGTCTTACCCTTTTCTGGAGGTACTTCTGATCTCCACTCCTGTCTTAGTGCCACGGTACTGCAGCAAAAGCAAGAAAATCTTGTCCTTAATGTCCCAGGCTAATTTCTTATGCCTGCCTTGAAGATTTGGACACACCTCTTGGTTGATTCATTTGTTACAGGATGACAAGGTGCATTAGTGGTGTGCAAGATTGCATTCTGTCTCGAGTTCCATTGAGTTACAAGATATATTGTTATCTGCGTCTATCTATTCAGTTAGTCCATAAGAAGCAAACAACCTCTTCAGTCTCATGGTGGTAGCTTCAGAAGTTATCTACAACATGTGGTACACCTCCAACTATTTTGAATAGACATCCATCACTACCAAAAACATGCAATTTTGAAATGGACCAGCAAAGTCAATGTGAATTCTTTAAAAGCATTCACTCTCGAAATTCTCAAGGATGAAGTTGTACTTGGGGTGTTTTTTTCTGTTTAGCTTGGCATGTCTCACACTCCTTACATGTGTGCTGAATATTTGCATCCAAATTTGGCAACCATTCTTACTTGCCATTCATTTCACTTTTACATTTCCTTGGTGTTCTTTGTGAATTAATTTCAATAAGCCTTCTCTTTTTCATTTCCTTTTACTTTACAGGCCTATGCTTCAGACACAGGACTTGGTACCGTGTTGAGCCGTGTTCTGGGCCAGAAACTGCTGGATTGGAAGACCATGTATGTGGGGTGGACACAGAGGCTCTTGCGAATAAGTGGGCTATTAACCAACTATGGTAATACCTCCTGGGTCATGAATTCACTCTGGTGATATACCATGCTCCTTTACAGTAGATGGATTTTCATAAGAAGTCAAATCCCTGCGTCACCAGGTATTTCGTGGACCTACAGCCTTACCAATTCAAAGCCCTATATCATCAAGGTACTCTCCATTCCAACACCGAAGCTCTTTCTCATTTCCACAGTCTCTTAGTTTGGGTCGCCTGATCTGACAAGTTCAAGTTATTGGGGGTGGGGGAGGTACCATCATGTGCATGTACATGGGAGACAGTTTTAGAGAAATGGTGAAAGTAATTCTTTAAAGCAGTAATTCTTTACTGCTCCAGGGGATAACATGGTAGGATAAAGACCTCTCTTCTCCTTCCTCTGCAGACTAGAAGATTGATCATCATCATCATTTCTGGTGTCTCTCCAACTGGACACGCCTCTTGCTGCCTGGACACCATATAACCACATGAACCATCATCTTGGGCAGTCAACCTAAACTGAACGGAAGTCTACATCCATCCATTTACCAACCCGCTGAATCTGAACACCAGGGTCACGGGGGTCTGCTGGAGCCAATCCCAGCCAACACAGGGTGCAATGCAGGAAGCAATCCTGGGCAAGGCGCCAACCCACTGCAGGACACACACACACACACACCAAGCACACACTAGGGCCAATTTACAATCGCCAATCCACCTAACCTGCATGTCTTTGGACTGTGGGAGGAAACCGGAGCACCTGGAGGAAACCCACGCAGACACGGGGAGAACATGCAAACTCCACTCACGGAGGAGTCCTTACTGCGAGGCAGCACCGCTACCACTGCACCACCATGCCGGCCGAACAGATGTCTCATTTTTCGTTTTACACATGTTTTCTTTAAATTCATGTTTTAGCTATATGGGGTTCACCACAAGGTGCCCCAATACTCTTAAGTTGTCTGACTTTCTCAAAACATTTTTCATGGAGGATTTCTCTTCAGATGAAGAAAAAGGACTTTGATGGATGTTGTTATTTGATTTTGATTTTCCACTTCTCATAAACTGTTTTTTGCTTTTGTTTGTTTTCATTTGATTTGGTTTGATTTTATCGATGTCTGTAATAATCTTAAGTATTAATTATTTACACTGATTTGCAGGCCCAAGATTCTTTAACTCACTTCTAGTTTAAATAAAAGGGGCGAAGTTTGCTCTCTGAGGCACCTGTAAGAGAGAATGGGTGATGGAGAATGAAGATGTAGAGACTCTGGGTTCAAGGGTGCACAGATTGGTGAAAGCTGGCATCCCTTCCCTCTTCTTGTGCTTAAAGGATAATGCAAATTTAAGGAGTCCCAAAGGGGGGAAATATATGGAATTTATAGGTAATATATAGTAATCTTTTACAATCTGTTACAAGTACAGTATGTATATTGTGATGTCCAAAGGCGCATACAGCCGCCCTAACCCTGACACAGGCAGGCAGGACACAAGTGCAGCACACACATTTTTATTTTTCCTTCTTTCCTGCGGGAAACACCTTCACCCATTTCCCACCAGTACAGAACAGTCCCAAGCACAAAGCACAAGTTAGCAAACAACCTTCTCTTCTTCCACTTTTCTCTCAACTCCACTCCTGGCGAGTTTCGCCTTCTCCCAACCAACTCTGGCTCTCAGAGTAGTGGCTGCTGGCTCCTTATATAAGGCACTTGGAAGTAGGGATGGGAATTGATAAGATTTTCACAATTCCGATTCCATTTTCGATTCTGTTTAACAATTCGATTCTTTATCGATTCTCCTATCGATTCTTATTTTTAAAAAAGGAGAACACACAGGTCGATTAGCTTAGAACTTTGTTTTATATCTTATCTTTGAACAAGATAGAAATTTAGGAGTAGCATGATCTTACAAACCCAACAGTGAGATCTTAAGAGATCCACAGCCTACGGCTCCTCGATGGGGTGCCACGGGGTCCCCAGAAAAAAATTTGTAAATGTAAAATAATAATAAAATAAATATTCTTCTGTAGCAATAACAAAGTATGACATAAATTATTCTGTGGCAATTACACAAGAATGTCCAGTAACATTTACACTCTCCTTTTTAAAAGTATATATGAGCTGAGCACTCAAAAATAAAACTACATCAGCCAGCAACAAATACAATCAACTCAAGTCCAATCGAACTGTGCACTGTGCAATTCTGCAACCATCAACTATGGAGAATTAACAATTCTTTTGCAGAAATATAAGCATATCTGCTTTTTCAGGAAGGAAATTTTACTTTTCCCCGCCTCTGTGAAAGGAGAAGCTACCGGTAGACTGCAGTGAGAACTGCCAGCATCTGAGCCAGCCAGACTCTGTCTGTCTCTCTCGTCATGGTCATCTAAATGCAATGCACAGTAATAGCAGGTTTTGCAATAAGGCAAATCGCGCTAACATAATATGCAATGTTAGTTGATTAGTTACCTGCCGTATTAACGGGAGAGGACGTGCAAACGTTACCGCTGCTGCTGGGTTGAGATTCACTAGTCCGGAGCAGATCAAAAACATGACATTCATTTAAGGTTATCGCGTGTTTTGTGAGCAAATGCTTTTGCATATTCGTAGTATTTCCTCCCTTTGATGAAATATCTACTTTGCAAGTATTGCAAGTTGCCTTGTTGTCATCCTTTCTCGTAAAGTATAACCAAACTTATGAGCGTTTGTGCCGCTTAGGCGCCATGTTTCCTGCTGGGTAAATGACGCTATGCAACGTGCTGACGTCATTCGAGGCGACTGGAATCGATAGGGGAATCGTTTGCAAAAATGGCAAACAATTCCAGGGAATTGAAACAGTTGGAACCGGTTCTCAACAAGAACCGGTTTTCGATTCCCATCCCTACTTGGAAGTGCTCCAGGTGCTCATTGACCCAGTTCTGTAGCACTTCTGGATGTGGCAACAGTGCTGCATCAAAAGGCTCAACACTTCTCCAGGTGCCCCCTGGCATTGGCCTTGGGCCCCAACAGGGTTGAGCTTCCATGTTCCAAATCTGTGGTACCACCACACTCCAAGAAAGGTTCCCTCTAGCGCTTTGGGGAAGGCAATGCTCCGGAAATGCACCTTCACCCGGTCCTTCCAATATATATAAATATATGTGTAAAAAACAACAACAGAATTAATTATTAAACATTATGAAAAAGATTGAATATAACTCAAGTGTCAAATAAGTATAACTTAAAACTTAACCATATGTGGTCTCTGCCTCATCTTAGAGAAGCCCCTAATGTAATTTTCCAAGGTTAGAATGAGGTAAATAAGTAATGAATACCCCTCCAGAAAGTGGGGATAAATTAATGTGAAAGCCCATACACCTCTGCTATGAAGCAATACTTTGATCAATGGGAGAATCTGCTAAACACACTTCTTAATGAAGCAGAGTTAAAAATAATTGGAGAATGAACAACAGTTAAAAATATTTTAAGATCATTGGAAGAGTTGATACAACTCTGCATATTAAGAGTCAAATGACATGATGTATTGGATAAGGTGATGTAATTAGAAAAGTGTATAAAAGGACATGAATTATTGAATTGTTCAGCTCACTCAATGGACTGAGACGTTTGTGCATAACTGTGTAAATAAAGAATTGTTCTATATTCTCATCTGGACTCCACAACTGCCTTCTTTGAAGTTAAGTTTTTTCCACAACAGAAATTGGTTAAGGATACGATTGTGTTTAGCACCCCCAGTAGACACTGGCAATATCATTTACTACCACTTGGCCTAAATGGGGTACCAGCCACTTTCCATTGTCTGATGGACAGACATTTACAAACCTGTAATGTCTATATTGCCACCTGCTTGGATGACATAGTCATCTATTCATGTAGCTGGGAGGAAAATGGCAAGCACTTTATGGCTGTTTTATATTTACTCAAAAAGTTGCCCTCTGAATCAACTCTGCCAAATGTTACTTCGAACTCACTGAGCCCTTTGACCCCAGACCCAATTGCACGTAAAAAGGCAAACCTTTATGAGACATACTGCCAATGCTTCGTGCTTTGACTCTCAGAGAGGGCTACGCCTTTGCTTAATTTGAGTTGGAAACAGGGTACTTTTGCATTGGCATGGAATCCTGAGGCTGAAACAGCATTCAATGACCTAAGGAAGGCTGTTATGTCTGCATCTATTTTGATTACTCTTTCTTTTGCCATCCAGACCAACATATCTGACACTGGCTTCAAGGTGGGCTTAAGTCAGATGGTCAACAGTACAGAACAGCCCGATGATGTACCTCAGCAAAAGCTGCTTGACCAGGATTGGTGGTATTCAGACACTTGAGGTATTATGTTCTTGGGTGGGGGTTTACCTCAACGACTGACCATAATTCCTTTGTCGTAGCTTGCGACCACAAGGAAACCAAGTGCAGAATCTCACAGTGGTCCTTGGATGTCCCTATAAGTTCAAGTTATTTCACTGCCAGGGGTTGTTCCATGTCAGTGCTGTAGCACAGTATCACTGCAGAGCAGTATCACATTAAAGCACCATAATTAATACTTTCTTCTTCCTCATCCAGAGTCCAGAGGCTTTTACACAGGAGAAACTCTGATATCACTTCTGTTTCTGCCCTATCCAAAATCTCTCTCTTCCTGCTCGACAAAGTATATTTTGGTAGTCAAAACAATCCTGAGCTCTAGAACCCTTCACGTTTGTTTGCTGTAGCGATGGCTGTGGTTTTTGCACCGTTGTGTGCTCATTATTCTGCCTTTTTGTTCATCGTTATTTATTAAACAGGGTTGTCAACTGACTCTCCAACTCTTTTTGATCTTCAACCCGTGTCTTTATTTCCCCTGGTGTTACAATACCATGTAGAAAACAATGATAAACTATCTCCTGCAGAGAAACAATATTATTGGTCAAAATAATAACTGATTTTATTAGGGTGTTTGTGCCATACAATTGGCTGGTGCTCTTTCCAAGGTTGTTTCCTCCTGCTCAGTGCCAGCAGAATGTGCTTCTGCTCCATGTAGCCATAAAACTGATTTATGTAAATTCAGGAAATGGATGGATGGGAGATTAAACCATTCAGGACCATCCAACTTCTCAAAAAGAAGAACCATCAAAGAATGAATGAACTATTTTTCAGTGCCCAGCCTACAGTGATAGAGGCTCATTAAATTATATCCTAAATAGAAACTGGCAGCTTGCACTTGCCAATGCCAATAAAAATGCACATAATGAGGATAATGACCCAAAATATTAATATTTTTCTAATCCCATTTTGCAAATTTGTGCGTGCTGGTTTGTGCATTGCCTAGCAAACACATTCAACTAAACCAATTTGGAGTCTCCAGTCATCCTAATGCTGAAGGTTTTAGGGATGTGGCCAACTCTGTTGCCTCCTGTCTTCAGATTCCTGAGTTCTAACCATGACTCACATATGTACAGTATGCTTAGAGTTTGTAAATTCTCCCTGCATATTTCCTTGGGTCTGTTAAGGATTAGTTTCTCAGTTGCAGCCTATGTTGCTTTACCTAGCACTGAATTGAATTATGTGGACTAATAAATTAAATGTGTGAGAAATGACACATGTTGCTTGAATAATACAATGTCAGACAATGTCTTCTTATGAAGTTTGGCTGTGTTAACAATAATTGTATTGTGAAAATCTGCCCTAATATAGCTGCTTTATACGTGTACAGCCTTATGTGCATGTGGACAGCTTCTTTAACCAAAGTGGCTTACTAGCTCAGCAGAGGTAGACAAACAGTTAACCTACACCTGTGCCAATCACCAAAGCAGGTGCCCTCTCACCACGCTACTTTTTATTAGAGGAGTAAGCTGATACCATTGTGGGAATATGGCAGTCTCATACACCAGATGCTCGTATCACTTTATTTTGAAAATATTATCATGAATATTCTGATGTTTATTAGTTTGGTTATAGTTTAACTATGTTGTCTGCATGTGTTAGATATATGTAACTAACAGTACCCCATGTGAGCAGCCTTACCTGCATGTAGATAGCTGCTGCTTCAAGCAAACAGACTTAATAGCTCTGCACAAGCAGACCAAATAGTTGTCTCCAGATCTGAACTACATCTGTGCCAATCAGCAAAGCAGATGCCTGTTCACCTTGTTGCATTCTATTGAAGATGTTTCTTCTCAGCTGCTATTCACCAAAGAAATATGGCACTCACCCACACCAGGTGCTTCCAAACAATATACCTTGACCCATTTATACAATATAAATCAATTTTATTATAAAGCAAACCTTATTAAAAACATTGTAGCAACCGCAAAATACGGAAACATGATTCCTACACTTCACAACCCGACAGGGGAGTGGACGATGTTTGAAGGTTACAATACCATATTCAGTCCTCGTCCCCTCTTGCCCCTATGCCCCCCTTAAATGATTGGCAAAAATAAAGCGCAACAGGAAGCAGGACTGATAAATATATTAACATTTGCTGTTTACATTTACTTGCCCGGTGCCTGAGTGCTGAATATTTGGTCACCCTATTTTGATTTCCAAAAAAGAGGACGATCGGCACGGCCTCCAGACGAATTCAGACAAGCTTCTTGGTGGTTGATGAACATTATTTATTATACTTCAATGGTGCAGAATTAACCTCTGTAATAAAATAAAATGAAATCTGTAAAAACTTATAACAAAATAATAGCTCTCTTGGACTCTTCAAATAAATAATTAAATATTGTTCTAAATATGAACTATTCTGTTCCAGCTTCAACAATATATCTCTTAAATGTAATAAAATAAATAACAGAAGAGTCTCACAAAGACAAAAAAACTTAAACAAAAAGAATCTAGACTTTTCATCTTTAGTTTTCTTCTTCATCCTGCTTCTCTTCTTCATCCTCCTTTTCAGCCCATCCATATTTTGCTGTAGAGCTGATCTTTCCTAGCAGTTTTCGATAGCTTAACAAATAAGCATGAAAGTCTTTGCAAGACATGTCTTTGAAGTTGTACTGAACTATTGAATCCCCTTTAGTGACTCTACGGAGAGCTGGTTCCTCTCCTTGGTCCACTGGCTTTGCATTAGTGAAAAAACCCTCTCAACATTTGCATTGTGAGAGGGAAGTGCAAAGACAAACTGTGCAATTGTCAGTAGCTCTGAGTAACATGCAATGCTTTTTGCCTTTTCAAAATATTTGGTCCACTTCTGGTGTACCTGCAGGCCACTGAACTCCTCATCATGGTTGCACGTTTCTGTGAATTTCCTCAGATTGGTCAAAACACTTAACATCATCAACTGCCACCCCCTTCTCTCCAAGGTAATTGATGCATGCCTCCACATCATTCCAGTTTGGTGGCTCACTCAGATCCATCCACATGAATGTTGAGAACTCTTCCATGGGAGTCATCCACTTCTCCAGATACTCCAGACATGCACTGTACATGCCATGCACATCTGCACAGAACTGGTCACAGCCTTTGTCAAGTCCATCTTTGCGCTTCTGTGCCAGTAGTCCCTTAACTTTAAGGGACATGAAGTTGTTGCTCTTGCGTTGAAGAAGAATGGTATGTATATTGTTTAATATCTTCTTCACTTCCATAATGGACATGTTCTCCTGTTCCATTTCTTGAATGTGGGTGTGGAACACAGACATGAGTGTGTGCATGTGCCAAAGGTAGATTTCAGCAAAATCATTTTCAAAAAAACTCTTGAGTGCTATGGGTGGCTATTGCTGAGACAGAAAATATGCCTTTAAAGCTGGAAACATCTGTAACATCCTCTCAATGCTTGGGAACAATGACAGCCACCTTGTCTTGCTGTGAGAGAGCATCCTTCTGTAATCAATCTCAACAAAATCACAATACTCCTTCAGGCTCTCAATGCGCACAGTTTAAATGTGAAAGTACTGGTAGATTTTGAATATGATATTCTCAATGTCAATTTCTGCTGTGCCTGCCCCATGGTGTGCACAATTATTCAATATGTGTGCTGGGCAACCCACACCGATCAGAGTCTTGTTTTGCAGCAAACTCTTCAAATTTGCAAACACATTCTTTCCAGCTTCATCACGTCGGATTCCTCCAAAATTTGTGTTGCAATTGTCTCCAGTAAATGCAATGCATTTTTCCGACAGATTGTTTTTTGCCAGGGTTTCTGTGAGATATTTTGCAATGGTTTCTGCTGTCTCATTGGGTGTGTCTTTAACTTCAATCAATTTTGTTTGCACGCCACCCTTCTTCCAGTCAAAATACTGGATTATGACTGGAAATATTTTCACTGCTCCGTGGTTACTCCCGTCTGTGGAAACACCACAGTACTGGATTTCTTTGAGTGCTTCATGAGTGATTTCAACAGAGTGGGGGGCTATAGCACCATTGACGATGGCTTCGGTCTTGGTGCAAGCACTACTAAACTTTTTTGCAATGTCAGAGTCAGGAAATGCCTTTTTAAGCAAAGTACTGGTGCAATCCATGGACCTGTAACTGTAGTGATGTTTCACTGTATGAAAAGCCATTGCACCTTCTGCTGTATTTACATCATCCTCTGTTTTTCCTGGTCTGACAAAAAACTCTGTCAACTTTGCAGATGAACTAGTCCCACCTCGCACAGCTTTTTTATGTTTCTCGGTGTCCATGTGGGCTTTCAGATCCCCAGCACCTTTATTGGATACCGAGACATATGTACCTGCTTTGCACACGGTGCACTCCGCCTCCCACTTGTCCCGACCGGGACGGTATGTGGGAAATTTTCTTTGCAGTTCATCGGTGAAGCTGCACTTACGCTTCGGCATTTTCCCTGCTATACTGCTCCGCTCTCTGCTCTGATCCCTGTCTGTGTCTGTGTGTTTGCGCGCGCGGCGCAGACCTGCCCACAAGGCAGCCTCCCGGTAATTACGTCGCGCAAAAAAGTAGTACCCTAGTATTGTGTGCAAAACGCCAGTCAATTTACGTACACGCGTAATGGTCCTATGAAAAACCGGACATTTTCGTGAATTTATAAAACCCGCCAGGTCACCCCGGACAGGATGTAAAAAGTGGACATGTCCGGGCAAAAGAGGACGCTTGGTCACCCTTGGTCCATGGTGGACATTGAAAGTACCATCGACAGTTGATAGAGCAGACCTTCGAATAAGTCATTGCCACCACAGGGGTCGCGCAATCGGCCCGTGGTTATCTAGAATCACCAAAGCTGGCCGGGTGCAATGACCCAGGTGGGTTTTTGGTCTGCTAAATGCACTCATCCCCCCTGGGGTGGGAGTCAGCTCTTGTTTGCATGTATTAGCTTTAGAATTACCACAGTTATCCAAGTAACGTGGAACAATCAAAGGGAGCATATCTGATGTAATAAGCCATTCACAATTTCATTGTCACATCTGTGTGCACTTAGACATTCATGGCATAATCTCTGAGACAAGCATATATTAATGGCAGGATCAACCAGGTAGGCGGTTGGAACGCACCTCCAATGGACGGAGGCTGGGCCGTCACGGGTCCAGCCAGGTTCTCTTGAGGCTGCTGCCATCGTAGTTGGACCTCCCAGGTTGGAGGTCCTAAGACCAGGCCTGTTGCTCTCATCTTTGGGTGCCGAAGAAATCGTGTATCTGGAGGCCCGGGCTTCTACAGGCAGAAGGGGTTCACCTAACCCCTTTCCCATGGCCCCAGGCTCTAGGGGTGTAGGACCACTCAGCATGGGAGGAACACTCTGGCCACCTCCCCATCTCAGTACACTCTGAACACTGGTGTACACTGGAAGATGTGCCCAGGGGCGACCTGGGATCTTCCATCTATGGGATTTCCCATTCATTTGGGGTTTGAGGTCTTAAAAAGCTTGTCGCTGAAAATCGCCGGGAGGGTATCATCTCAGACCTGAGCCCCAGGGAGGGTGCCAGACAGACCCCCAGACTGTGCCCGAAGAGACAGAGCAAGGTCGCCCCACCGTCAGCTGCTGGTGGTTCCTTTCCAGAAGGGATGCTTTCAAGAATGGTCAGGTATCATCCAGCCGGCCATTCTCAACTGCCAACAGCCAATGACAGAGTGCCACGCGGCTGCCAGGGGTCAGTTTCTTGATGAATAATTACCCAAAAGGTGGACAGGTCAACAACAGCCAGTGGAATAGCCAGCACAATAACCAGACCTCACCCCAATGGACTTCTTCTGTCATTTCAAGACAACCACATACTGTGGATGAAATGATTAGCTACATAAGAGAAGAGTGTCAAGAAATTGCTGACAATAAAGAATTCTGTGCCAGAGTGTGTTTGAGTGTAGCTAGTAGACTACTACAAGAATGTATTAACAATGAAGGCTGACAATTTATTTGAGCACTTACGAGATTGTATCTAAGGGCACTGTGCCATTGTGACATTCTTTTGAGTTAATAACGTTAATAAAGCTATTGTGTCAATAAAGCTATTGGAATAATCATAACCTGCATGCCTTTTTTCCATACCAAGAACTGGAAACCTACTTTTGCTCACCCCTGTATATTAAAAAAAAACTACTAGGAGCAGATCTGATAGGAGGATGATAGCACAGAGTTCAGAGTCCAGATAGCCAAGGTTTAGCATTAGTTGCAAAACCTGGCAGAATTGGCTTGGATGCTTCAGAATTTTCTTCCAAATGGAAGTGGGATTAAAAGACTGTGGGAAAGTTGTGAGGAGGTGTGCCAACCTATCCTGTCAGGAGCCATCATGTGATGAAGACTTTACACTTTTCTGTATGCTTATTCACACATTCATACTCAAAAATGGGAAGGGTGCAGCAGGAATTCAAAAATACACCACCAATCAACTGGACTGAGTAAATAAGTAAATAACACTAAGTTGCACAGTACAGTCATTTTAGCAGTAGATGGCACCAAAACCACTAAATGAACTATTGGGCACAAGCACCAATTTAGAAATTAAAAATGAACAAGAAAAAAGCAGAAAAAGTACATGTTAAGTAACTTGTGAGTTAGAAAGCCACAACACGCTTGAGAATGTTATATAAAACAGTTGCACAGTACAGTTTCTATCTACAGAATGTTAGATAGAAAAGGCAAATAAGAGATATACCAAAAATTGTTCAGATTATTTCAGTTAGTTACTGAATTTGGAGCAGTGCAGTACACACTTAATTATTTTAGTTACTTTAATTTTTCACACACAAATAAAAATAATCAATTGATTTCTAATTGCTTTTTGTGCAGATGATGTGGTAAACCAACAACGAGCACAGTTTTTGACCAGCACTTTGTGTGTACAAAATAATGTGGAAACATTCACAAAAATCCCCTGTGGGACTGCCCCGACCCTCTTCCCAATCTCATTCCAAGATTTACACTGAATATGTACATTAAAAAGAGGCAAAGTCAGTTGTGCATGCTTTTAAAACACTTGTGAAAAAATCCTAAAGTAAGGTCCTGTCTATATTGCAGAGGGAGTCTGCTGCTTACTGATAAATACACCCCTCCACACACTAAATCATCCATTCATCCATCCATTTTCCAACCCGCTGAATCCCAGCCAACATAGGGCGCAAGGCAGGAACCAATCCTGGGCAGTGCGCCAACCCACCACAGGATACACCAAGGCTAAATTAGAATCACCAATGCAGCTTACCTGAATGTCTTTGGACTGTGGGAGGAAACCGGAGCACCCGGAGGAAACCCACGCAGACACGGGGAGAACATGCAAACTCCACTCAGTAAGGACCCGGGAAGCAAACCCAGGTCTCCTAACTGCGAGGCAGCAGCACTACCCATTGTGCCACCGTGCCGCCCACACTAAATCATCTTAAAGTTTTTCAAAAATTTTGTCAACTATCTCTTGTTATCTCTTTTTATGTATGAATATAGCAGTGGTAAGTACACTTAGAGCAACACCTACAAAATTTTGTTTTTTATTTGTCTTTCTTTCCACCATCAGGTCACAGATTTGCAGCAGTCAGCAAGCTGTTGATGTTCATGATGTTCAATTGCTGCAGGTCATACCTGTCAAACGCATTTGATTTATTAATTTATTAAGGGGCACATTGAGGTGTAAGGGCTGCACAATAGTATCCCATTTCTTCCCTGCAGGACCTGAATTAGGTAGGAAAGAGACCCCTAACTAATCAGCAATTGCTAATGTCAGTGAAAACAAGGTTGTTACCGTGAGATTCTGTAATTAACAAACTTTATTTACCTTAACCTATATATACATTTTTCAGACATACCGGATATGTTAAACACTAGGAATTAATTAACGAAAGCATACGAGATGAGTGATTTAATATAATATTCACATAGAAAGTTTTGTCTCAAGGGATTTGCCTTGAGCATTTACAGAATTCACAGCATTTTCTCCTTAAGAAAGAGAAGAAAAATACGGATGTTGAGAAGCTTTTGTAAGTGGAAACCTTCCTGTAAAGTGTGTGCAATTGCATGTGCAGTCTTTTCTTTTTACGCCTTCGGAAAAACTTGTGAATTTTGAGACAATGTCAAAGAAAGTTCTTTCAAATGCTCTTTTATGCAGTGCCTCGATGAAGCAATTCTTTTCGAAAAGTACTGTTAGACATCATGATACAGTAAATCACAAATACAGTGCACTTTTCTGCAGAACCACAGACCAGCAATTAATGTGGAAAAAAAATTATATTTATGAAAACATGAAAAGCTTGCTCAGTTGTTCATTTGTCAGACTTGCTCCCCGCCTTGTCTTATTCAATTAAGAAAAAATGCACTCAGCAGTGTCCCCCACTGTCTTGATTGCCTCATAATCCTCTGCTAGCAGAGGACATATTGTACTTAGTGCTGGCTCACTGGCACCATCTACTGGCAGAAGGACATTTAGTAGTCAGTAAGGAGTGGAGGAGAATTGACCAGGTATAACAATAATAAGGAGTGCATCTTCAGATATCCCACACTTGTTCATTCTTCTTGGAAGGTGGGAGCCTACTTCCAGTTGGTGCTATCAATATGTCATGTGGTAGTAATGTTATTTTTAGGCTGCTGGTGGCTTAGTCCTCCTCACCAGAAAGGGAAATCGATGTGTTTATGACCGTGTCCATTTCATTGCCCTGTTCTCCCATTTGGTGACAGTGACTTCTGCAAAGCACTAAACCACTGTCTGCCAGCTAAACCTGTCATTTGCTGCTGATCTGGTGGTATTATTATTTTAAAGATTGGCTAGAAAAAGTGTTGTGTGGTATTGCAAAATATTTGAATAAAGATAAAAAGAAGACTTAAGTTGATATTCAGGGGCACATTTTACATTAGTTTTAAGTGCTGAAGTTTCCTTGAATTGGAGTTGTGTGGCACGTGCCCCGGTCACAGACAGGAAGACATAGTTAATAGTACCACCACACGTTTATTTACAGTCACTATTTACAACACAGTGCACACAAACCCCTTAAACTCCCCCAAAGTCCAGGCCAACACCACACTATGCCTCTTTTCCTTCAGGCCGCCTTCTCCGAGACCTCGTCTCTTGACCTCCCGTCTCCAGCCTCCAAATGGAGGGAGGCGGCCGTTTATATACACACCCGGATGTGCTCCAGGTGTCTTCTGATGAGCTTCCACCGGCACTCCCCAGTGTGGCGGAAGTATCGGCTCCGCACCCGGAAGCACTCCGGGTGTCCCTACTCTTCTTCCTCCCAGCACTTCCGGGTGTGGTGGAAGTGCTGCGGTCCAGGACTCCATAGGCATCGGTGCGCCCCCTGGCGGTGACCACGGGCCCCTACAGGGCTGAGCTTCTAAGCTCTGTACCCGTGGTCCCTAAAGCAACCAGGGCGGTCGCCCCCTCGTGGGGTCCTCTTGGGTGTCCCGGCTGGGTACCATCCCCAGCCACGTGCCAGAGTTGCTAATTGAAAATGAAATGCTTCATCATTAAAAGAGAAAATAAAACATTCTAAATGTTTTTCAAGAAGTGTGAAGTTTAATTCTGAACAAAAGCTTACATTTAATGTTTGTTTACAAGGAGGGGTGATGACCTTGTGGGATTAACAAGGGACATTTTCTCTTAATTTTGGTCAAAATTAGACATACATATCATTTGTAACTTATCCTGAAAGGAGATGCTAACCGTTGATGTAATGTCTCAGTTCTGATTTAAATCCTGAAGAGGATGTAGTCCAGTAGTACCTTCATGACTTTCGTTAGTATCTTCATGACAAGTCACCAGATCCATATACCGTGTGCAATTTTCTTTGTTTTTTTACTTGCCCTTCATTGTTACACATGCTGGCATGAAGATATCTTTCAGGAGACTAAGTGGCACACATCGTAGACCTTTGGCATATGCATGTACTTGAAGTAATGTATTACAAATTAATGCAACTTAAGATTTGTGCAGGAATTAAGGAGGTCACTTATGTATACAGGTGAGGCATTTACAATGACAATGATGGCAACTTTTTAAAAAATGTTGCAGTAATAAAAAGGAGCAATATAGATCAGGGGGCAATTATGTTCTTTTAAGATGATGATCTTTTTATACAAGTTACTTTGAAGAAATCCTGAAGATGCTGAAAAGAGAGTGTAGCTGCTAGGTATTAGAAGGTCTGCTACATTAACTTTAGTTCTTATGGAAACAAATGAAATAGTTTAAAACCTGTACAATGCCCTCAAGATTTATTAATAACACTTAATAGCTTGCAATGTGAAGAGGTGCTAGTTGCTTTAGTGAGATGATGTTGCTTGAAATTTTGTTGCCTGTCAACTCCCTCTCAAAGTCTACAAAACATGGCTGGCTGAGAAAGTGGGTTAGGGGATGAAGAAAGATAAAGCAACATGCAGGCCAGAGGCGTAGCCAGCCACCCAGGCAAAACTGGACTTTTTTGAATCAGTGTACTGTTTTATTCATTTTCAGTATAAATATAGATACTGTTTTATTCATTTTTCAGTATAAATATAGATACAAGACAGACCTGTTAACCATTTTGTGTTATATTGTGTTATATTCAGTGCACACCTCAGCTCTCATTCTAATTCTTAAAAGTAAAGCACAAATACAATATTTTTGTTTATAATTGAACTAAATTAATAAATAAACTTTGCAAAATAAATGTAAATTAGAACACAATATTTAATATTAATAAAACTCTATACTGTCATATTTTTTTGACATATAAAGCAGCAGCTGCAACAACACAAAACCTCAACAGTATTATAAATAATAAATAAATTTGAAACCAAGAAAGTGTCAGAGCTAAGAAGCGAAATTACTAGAATAGATGAAAAACAAGCCAGGCGTCCAAGTGACGCTCTTCACAGGAAAATGCAGGCCCCGCATACAGAACTTAACATCTTAACAACTAAAGAAACTGAACAACTTATTTATAAGTCAAGACATCATTACTATGAACACGGAGAAAAAGCTAATAAGCTTTTAGCTCAACAAATTCACAAACAAGAAGTTCGCAATGCAATACCAGTAGTCACCAACATGAACGGAGAAGAAATCATTGACCATAAAAATATAATGCACGTATTTAGAGATTATTATAAATCCTTATATTCTACTGAGTTCAAAGAAGACAACACACAATCTAATGCATTTCTGGATACATTACAGACACAACAAATAGATGCTTTAAGTGCTGAGGAACTGGATAAACCTCTGACGCTAACAGAATTACTAGATGCTATAAAGTCACTTCAAAGCGGGAAATCAGCAGGCCCCGATGGTTACCCCGTAGAATTTTATAAGAAATTTTAATAATAATAATAATAATAATACCACTCAGCTAGCTCCCCTCTTATTGGCAACATTTACAGAAGGTAGAGACAACCAAATACTACCTCAAACATTTCGTCAAGCATTAATCACAGAAGGATGGGGGAAGGCAGCTACTTTGGGACATGGCCTCCCCCAGGACACTAGATGGCAATTTCCCTGCAGCATAGTGTTATCCTGAATTCCCGCAGGGCACCATAGGATACGTAGTTCGGCTTCACAGCCCTGCTGGGTACCGTGGGAGACGCTGCAGGGAGACAGGGGGATTTTTGCTTCCCATATAGCCCAGAAGTACTCCCAAGTCATGGGGACGGAAGCCCCGAAATACTTCCAGGCTGAAGAAAACTCAAGCCCTCCATTTGATCCGGAAGTGCTGGCAAGTCACGTGGAAGGAAGAATGGAAGCACTTCCGGGTCAAGGACTATATAAAGGACTGTTGAGAACCGAGCAAGTGAGCCGGAGTTGGGAGGTAGTTGACAGAGCTTGCTGGGAGGTGTGGAGGAGAGAATTATTATTGTTGAGAATAATTATTGTATTTATTAATATTACTTACTTGAGTATGGTGGTTGGGGTGCTTAGAGGCACAAAAGAAAGAATTAAAAAATCTTTTTGTGCTGTTTACCTGGTGTCCAGGACGTTTGTCTGTTGGGTTAGAGGAGCGACAGTGCCCTCTAGTTTCACAGCACATTATAAGTGATTCTTCTTGTTCTTCTTTCAACTACTCCCATTTATGGGTCTCCACAGTGAATCATCCGTCTCCATCTATCCCTGTCTGTTACATCATCAATATAAGAAGTGATGATGTCAAGGAACTAACATAATAACAAACTGAATTTGTCTGTATGAGTTTTTATCCTCTTTGTAACAATGGAGTAGTACACCCACAGTACTAAAACCAGGAACTCTCTTTCCCTTCTACAGTTTCTCTCTAGACCCAGGTGTCTCTTCCTCCTGCCAGTTTAGACTTCGCCACCAATTCTCCTCCAAACTCAACAAGCTGCTGTTTGTGAAGTGGCTTTAAATCCAAACTCAGTGTCAGGGGTAGCCTACATTTACTTCAGGTGCATCACCACAGAAATTTCTTTTGGTGCCCTAGTACCGGAGAGCCATTTTTTACCCTTAAAGAGAAGTGTGTGTAATGTAGAAGTCTGTCTGTCTCCTCAGGTATGTGGTTTAGCACACCCCTATGTATTAAATATGTATTTTGTGTTTCCATGGTCACACTCTCTCTGGAGGGAATTTGAGGCACACTTCCTTCCATGTTATCTGTCAATCATGTCAACAACTACCATGTTGTCCTTTCATTACTATGTGTGTTTTACTCTGCAGTCCAAAATAGAACATACACTGTAAAAAATAAATCTTGCATGTGTGAAAAATAATAATAAAAAATAGCTAACTATACGCAAAATAATCATTACTTTAATTAATAAAAATGGGTTTTACCCTTTTTATTGATTATTTAATTCTAATTCAATAAAAAAAATTATGAATAATGTTAACTTATTATTTTTCTTAAAATGTAAACATTTTTTATAACTTATTCTAAGTAAAAAAACTATACTGTGAATTGAACACATTTAAGTTAAGTTAAATTTAATGATACTGCACTTCCTCTCACATCGAAATGTAATGATACAGCACTTCCTCTCACATCAGTTTCTTGGTCTTTACAACAACGCATTCAGCTGTAACGCTTATCCATAATAAGAGTTATTTTACTACGAATGTGTAAGTATAAAGCATATTAATTCCGTAATGAATAACTAGTATTTCATTTCGTATAGTTACAGATGTAAGCATTTGTTATTTTCACGAAACCTTTCCCTTCATGTGGGAAACATGGCGGGCAAGGTAGCGTCTTTCTAACAACCTACCTCGTTGGTTTGCTTTAAAAAGCAGGCACATTTCTCGGATAGTTACATATGTTCATATTTTTTTTTAATCGTTTAAAATTTTATTTTACACAGAAAAAGAAAATGACACTTTGAGATAAGTTTGAGAACACTATGGCGTTTGTCCTAAAGTACAACCTGTAAACAACATAAAAAGACGTTTGCCTAACCGTCACGGTATTATTTGACTTCTTATTTAATTAGTGTTCTACATAGGTAATGTATTTACTGGTTAATTTTTAATACTGTGATTTATTTAGCGATGTTTGATTTCCTACGTCCTATTTTATTTCAGGATTTTCGCTATCGCATACTGAGAAGTAGTGGAAAAGGCGGCCATTGATTTAAGAGGATATGTTGGCGTAAAAGCGGGACATGTTTGAAGAGCGCCATCTGCGTCAGGATTTCACTCTCTACGTTTCCTTCTCGTTTAGCACTCATTCCTGGGACATTATTTGATTGAGATATACTTTTTGAAGAAAGTTTAAATAAAGAAAAGAAAATTTTCATTGACATTTGAATGTCAGTAATTCAGTAAAAATTATCCTCAGACATTTGATTTAATTTACCTTTGAAAATACAACTCCGTTGTTGTGAATGTCTGTGTATGTTCAAATAAATAAAGATATATGGAATTTTAGCATGTATTTGTTATACAGTCGTTACTGTCCAGCGTTGCATTATTACTCTTTTTTTTTAGTACTGTAATTCAAATGAAAATCGGAGTAAAATAAACCATTTTTGCCACTACTTATATTTAATCAAACTCATTTCTTTTAGGTAAATTTGAGTAAATTAATAAATTAAGTTTACTCAGTAGTGCAGTATATTAAATCTACTCAAAAATATTGCTTGTAATTTGTTGCCTTATTTTTTTTAAGTACTTTTAACGCGTTATTTTTTACAGTGTAGTAAACTGTATCTCTACAGACAAGTATCCTTCAAAGGTATACTATACCTAAAATGATATACCACATATTATTTGCAGTGATAAAAGAATTTTAATATCTTGTTTTCATGGATAACTCAGTTAATAATGTTTTTCATACTATGAGGTTCAGTGAGATCAATGGGACCAACATTGAAGAACAACTTTCATTGTTACAGTATTCAAGAAAAAAGATTAGGGTTACACTTGTTGCATAATCCACATCCTGTTTATCCAGTTGTATGCTTACTACATCCAAAACAAGTTAATTAAACATGGAAAATCAGAGCAGTTAATGAAGTGAGCAGTAAATGTTCAAACAGTTTTGAACTTTGGAATTAAACACATGACTCTTGACCAATGAGTGAGGGAAAGGTTGGTCTCTACAATAATACAATCTTAAAAAAAGACACATGATATGCATATGTGTCCTAAAAATGTATACACAGTTTGAATGATTATAAATACAATTTTTATTAAGATACATATTTTTATTTAAAACATTTTTATATAAAATTTATATTTTATATCTATATTTTATAATTCAAATTAAAGAAAACAAAGTGTTCGAACTGCTAGCTGTTCTTGTCCAGACATTGCAGATAACTTACAATAGTTCAAAGTGTGTATACATTTTTTGGGACATTCTGCATATAAATATACTGAAGGAGAGGCCGTGTGGTGAATAGCCAGGACCCTTACATGGCCGGGATGCCTCCATAAAGGAAGGACTAGGGGAGAGAACAGGCACAGGGCATTATCTCCCCGGAGTGGTAGATGGCAGCCCCCCTGTGTTGCAGCAGTGCCTCAGATTCCAACAGGGCTTCATGGGAGCTGAAGTTCAGTAAAACACTGTTGGGTTCAATGGGTGCCACCAGAGGGCACTGCAGGGATCACAGAGCTCCACTTTGTTGGGCTTCCACCTCCCCAGAAATGCTTCTGGACCATGCTATCAGGCCACTGGATGTACTCCCGGGTGTAGGATAAAAGAAGCTGATTATCACTACTCCAAGAGCCAGAGTCAGGAGGTGGAGGATGAAACGTACCAGAGGAGAAGTGGAGGCAGAAGGAGAGAGGCAGAGACAGAGACTGAGAGAAGAAGAAGAAGTGCTGTGTGCTGGTGCTTATATGTACTGGTGTGTTCAGTTGTTGAGGAGCTGGTGTGCTCCTTGGTGGTCACAAATTTATTAAAAAGTCAAAAACTGTTAACACAGAAAGCACAGTAATATTCACAATGGTGCGTTTCTGTGGGTCTTTGTGTGAAAAATTTGCAGCAAGTCACTTACTGCACTCCACCTTGTGAACTACAGTCAATAATAAAACCGAATTTACCAGTGTTAATTAAATGCTTTACCCAGCTGCAGAAAAATATGGGGGTAAGCAAATGTGAATGAGAATTTTGGGAGCAGAATTCTTTATTTTCAAGCCATGTAAAAAAATTAAAAACTCCAAAAAACTTGTTAGTGACTTTCACCTTTTGCACTTTTGAAATAACATATAAAACACATTTTTGTTTCAATTTTGAGAAACTATATGTGAACCCAAACTTGCCTGTTTTGCTCATCATTAATTGTAAGGCATTGCTGATGGTGATGAGGGTGAGACAGAATATCACCAGCACTTATATGTCTGTTCTGGACATATACAGCACTCGCTTGTCTTCTTATTGTGAAGTAGCAACAATAACACTGCGTCACCATGCCACCCAACCATTTTTCCAAATATCACTAAAACTCTCTAAAACACCTAATCGCCAGCCCCTAATTCCTCCATGATATAAAATTGGGTATTCATCAACTACTTAATTAAGAAACTGTTGTGAAAGAAAAATTAACTGATTGCTAGCTACTAGGGTTAATAGCTGACAAAGCCGTTTTGCTATAAAGGCAGGTTATTCATACAGGCGTCTGTCATAAGACAGGGTGCAGTAAGATGACCAAAGACAATTTCCAGTTTCTTAGGTACTCATCTATTTGACACAGGAAAGATTACCTTTCTTTATTTAGGGTCTATCTGATCAGTGAAAAAATAAGAACAGATGGCCCATTAGCGTACTAAAACAAAATGCTTAAGTAAACGATATTATGTTTATTTTTAAGAAATAAGGGGAAGGGGAATAAGAAATTATAAAAAGTCAATAGAAAAAAATGTAACTGCTCTTCTGCCTTTCAACGTAGAATCCACATACTCATTTGTGACTGAATAAAAATCTAATTGATTGAACTTGTCCTGTCTTCCTCGATGGAGTTTTTTTACTTCCACACTGTCCGTGCAGTCTTTAATGGGAATGTTTTGGCACATTAGCTTAGCCGTTCTTAGGCAGAGGGAAGATGTGCCTCCCAGACAGATCAGTATGGTGAACTTAAATCACAACGCAAAACAATAAATTTCAACACTTTTCCAGATGCTGTACTTTTTCCTTAACATACCTTCAATCGAATGTTAGCATACTCTGAAATTCAGTGTATCACAATGAAAAGAGTACTGCCAGTAATTTGATTCCACTTCAAGCACTGGAACAATGCGTATGTTAACATTATCCATTTTATTTTTGCAAAAGACATCAGATCATCGTTCTTTGATAAGTGACACTATATTCACACCATTCCCTTCATGCTAGTGACAGCGTCATGCTGTCAAGATGCGTCTCTGCTGCAGTGCCTGGAAGTCTTGTGAGGGTTAAGGAAAAAAAAAATGAATGCAGGGAAATACAGAGAAATCCTGCAGGAAAACCTGCTGCAGTCTGCAAGAAATCTACGTCTTGGAAGAATATTTATTTTCCAGTAAGAAAACAAACCTAAACATTTTGCCAATGCTATACAGGAAGGAGCCAAGAAAAAATAATGTTCATGTCCAGTGTTAACTGTAATAAATTTAGACTAATTTATACAGCTTTGTAAAACAATAAAACCTGAAAAAGTCCAGAAGGGTGAATACTTTTTACAGGCACTGCATATATTACAATTCCGACAAAAAATTAAGGAAATCACTATTCACAGAAAAAGTGCCTGTTTTCTGAAGACCAATTCAAAAGTCAACGAAAGCACTCATATCAGAGATAAGATAAATTATTATCTTGTCATAGTTTTACACTTTGAAAAACACAATGAAAATTATGATAAATACAAACCACAGATATCTAATAATTAGTTTGAAAATAAGCTAGTCATTGATGATGAAGACTTAAATATTTCCAATGTCACCATCATTTTTAAAGATTTTCTAAACCAGGGATAGAACAAAGCATAAATAACTGGGTCTATACAACAATTCATTGCAGCTAAATAAATCACTGCTATTCGAAGAGGTACTATGTCTGCAAAATTCATTCTAAGGAATAATTGAAGTAGAAAGAACAAAAAACAAGGTGAACAGAGTACAATAAAATTTATTACTACTATTCCTAGGGTTTTAGCAGCCTTTCTTTCAGATGATTTAGACAACTGTTTGTTTTTTCTGTCTGCCGATTTTGTTTCTTGCATCATACAGTTGATAGCTTTTACATGCCTTCTTGCTGTTACAAATATTACTGAATACAAACAAATTATAACCACCATAGGCAATAAAAATGTCACTACATAATGTATGATCCACCAATTTCTATAATGAAAAAATGCGCACATACCCACACACCAGTTGGATACAACAAAACCTCCAGTCCAAAAAATAAATGCACATGTATAGAAAAATGCTAACAACCAAGTGAAAATTATACATATACCTGCCACTGAATTTGTTACATAACTGCTGTAAAAAAATGGATTACACACAGCAATGTAGCGATCAACTGATATGCTTACCAAATTTAAAACAGAAACAAAAAATAAAAAGTAGAAATATGTGTGATAATAAGGACAAAATGCATCACCAAAGTACCAGCAATACTCTACTATTGCAGAAAACTGAGCAGGCAGAATAAGAGAACCACTTAGAAAATCTGCCACAGCAAGTGAAAGGATAAAGAAATTAGTAGGAGTGTGAAGTTGCCTGAAATGAGAGACAGTGATGATCACAAACAAGTTTCCAAACACAGCAACTACAATCAGGATTCCTGAAGACAGGTAAAGTAATACTGATATTTCAATTCTCCTTAAAGGTTTAATGCAAGTTGCATTATTGTCAGGATAGCAGTAACTTGTTTCTGAATTCATGATTTCAGTTTAATAAAGTTCCATTTAATAGATACAACGTTATGCTTCTCAGTTTTGAAAGCTATTAACAAACATTTATATATTTGCAAGATCCTGAGAGATTAGTCTAAATCACTCCAATTATATTGCTGTTGCATCCCCAAGCACTCCCAAGTGTAACAGAAGTGCTTTGGTTTTCAGGGACAAATAATGACTATTTAGGTACTATGCTTCAGAGCTGTCGTAATTATGCGGCAGTTATTCTGTCAAGTTTTCTTTCATAAATCTGACTTTTGCGTGGAAAGTTACATATGCACATTTCAAGCCTCTTTAAGTGTGTATGCAAATTTTATAAATTTGACATCTGGGAAGGGTGCAAGATTGAAAACACATGCACTCAGGCCAAACCAGAAATGCCAGTTCAACTAACTTTGGACAGATACCCATAAGGACACAGTTAGAGCAACCAGGATGGAACCACAGTCTCCTTTATTGTAAGCCTGCAGGACCACCACTGCAGCACCTAACCCATTTTTCCTGATATCCATAAAACTATCTTGAATTTGTACATGCACCAACTCGTGATTTCTTAACACAGCAGAAATCACACCACTCAGTAGCCTTTTAAGTACAAGTTTGTCAAGTTCCAGTTCCAAGGAATCATCTGCAGTATCTTACTGTTGATGAATATTGTTCTTAAAAATTACAATCTGATAGGGAGACTATATATAATTATTTACAGTATGTAATAAAGAGTGAATTATGGATTGCAAAATGTTAATGGTCTGGTGTAACAAAAAGGCACCACAAATTAGATTTCAATTTCTTTTTATTCCACAATAAACTAATCACAGTAAAAATGTATCAGACAATTACATAGGAGTAACTGGAGTATATTAATAAACAATCCTACTTTAACATACGCATATGTATGTTCTTTGTACATATCCCTTTCAGACAAGTAGTCATTGATTCAAAAATGAATTGGAAAAGGCATACTATAATTATTTTTTATGTGAAAAAGAGGTTGAATATACGCTGTGAAATGATGAGCCTCAATACAAGACAAACGTTTGGGGCAGCCACCCATGTACTTGACCTTGGCAGCAAAAGGCAACGTTTTCAGCATAACAGTGTACAGAAGAGAGTCCAAAACAGAACTGCCCCAGTATGGAAGATGAGGGATTTTTATAGCTGGTTCAAAGGAAGTGATGTCCTCGGGGCCAAGACAGGAAGTGACGTCCTTGTGGCTGGGACAGGAAGTGACATCGTCCTCAGAGCCGAGGCGGGAGTGACTTCTTCGCACTCAGGCAGAATTTCCTATGTCTCGTCTGCGGGGACAAAATAAGAGAGTTTAGTGCACCCCACCAACCCCCGGCCAAGCATGGAATTCCCTTCTTTTGGTCCCTGTGGCTGGCTCCCATGCGCACGTGTGTGACAATGCATAGAATTGAATTATTAACTAGAATTAATTGAATTAGTATTTAGGTAAACTCCGCCAAGGATGGTCCCAAGCCTGGCTGCAAAAGGAGTGAAGGTGGTCATTCTGCTGAAATGACCAGAACCAGAAAACTGGAGAAATCAGGCAACAAATCATATGGATATTGAAAAGGGACAAAATTCAAGCGCTCATGCTACCACATCCGGGGAACCTAGGGTGCCAGTGACAAATGGATTACTGGCTGAAATAAGAAATTCATTAACCCAAAAATGAAGATATAAGTAGCCATGTGGAATCAATGAGCTGGACGTCACATTGGCCAAAAGGGAATCATCGCACAAGGATTATTGAAATGCAAAATACTGATTGCAGCATTATCTAAAATGAGACTCAAAGGACCCGGAACAACGATCATCCACCTATGAACTACTGATGAAACTATGACCCTCTTCTACTCTGGGAGTGAGAAATGAGAAGCAGGCATAAGATTCATGGTGAACTGTCAAAAGCGTAGTCGCTTTTAAACTAATATCCACCATCAAGACCCACATTCTCTCAATTTACGCAACAACTGAGGCCAGCACTGACCCAGCCAAGGATCAATTTTATACACAGCTTCAAAATGTGCTGAATTCGATTCCTACCAGCAAGATCACTATCCTGGCTGGTGATGTCAATGACCACATCAGCACCGATAGTTCTGGACGGGAGGCAGCAATGGGTAAATTTGGAAATTGAGTAATCAATGATAATAGTATGCACCTGTTGTGCTTTGCCACATCAAACAACTTGGTCATAGGAAATAGCATCTTTCACCACCCACACAAATGCCAGCACACATGGCGCAACACATCTGGGAAAGATTCAACAGTAATAGACTACATTTTGATCAGTTCACAATTATGATCATTACTTCAGGATGCACGCGCCACACCAGACTGTGGATCCGACCATTACCTTGTCCAGGCCAAAGTGCAGCTACTCCTTTAATGATCCAACAACCACCTCAAGCGAAGATTGACTGGTCGCACCTGTTGGACCCCAGCTGCAAGTGAGGATTCCAGCTGGCCCTCTCCAACCAGTTTGCAGCATTTGATCCACTAGACAATGTCAATGCAGAAGAAAAGCAAATTTCTGAAACCATCCTGGAATATGCTAAACAATTGCTCCCCATCGCCCGCCATTGAATGCAACCCTGGATCTCAGACCAGTGCATACACCTGGTAGCAAAATGAAAACACTGGAACAAAGTGAAAGCCAACCTGGAGGAAGCAGCATCCAAATATGAGTACCGCACCCTTTATAATGCCCTCTCAGAAGGCTAAGCAGCAAGACCAAACCGACCAATGATATCATCAGGAAGATGGACGGATCTTTTGTGAAACTGCCAAGTGAACAATTGCAATGTTGGAGGGAATTCTTTAAATACCTCTACAACCATGACCCACCACAGAGACCACCAGCAGCTCCCCACCTATTAATCTACCCAAGACTCCGTTCAATACCAATGAACCAGCAATAAAAGACTGCCCAAGCTTTTCTAACAGCTCATCCACACGTGGCATCGGGTATGCGTCAAGCTTGGAAATTTTATTCAAACTCCTAAAATCAATACAGAACCGAACCGAACCATTGGACTTTGAGACAAGTATAATTGGACTTCGCCATTCACTGTTGCTCGGATGAATGACTCCTAATTGGAGCATCTGTTTGTATATATTGGTCCAGTTTTCTTAAAGTCTTTTGTTGATTCAAGTGTGACAAATTGTTTTATCAGCAACACATTAGTTGACAATTAAGTAACCAAAGAAACTATGATTACTGGCTTGTAGTGGCCAACCAATTGAGACTGGTTCCATTCATTGATGTACTGTTCACTTTATTTTAGTAGTAAGTGCTTTGTAGAAACAATGAGTTTTGCTTCTGATTCTGGATGTTCTTTTCACCCTATTTTTCTATCTTTTCCATGACTAAAACCACACAACTCCCAAGATATACTGTGTCAAAAAGGAACTAAAAATCTTGGTCTGCAGATTGGGGTATGGGAATATTTACTTATTGGAAGATCTGCCACTGAAATATTCTGGTATAAAAATGTTTTCAATAAACAAAGGCATTGCTCATTACTTAAGTGATTTGTTACCTGATGCTCCATTGCCATTTTTGTTTTTTGTATTGTCCAGAAACCACAGCAAAGGATGATTTTATTACCAAAGACCTAGCTAAAGGTTTTCATAGTTAACTTTGTTTCCCTGTAGGATTATGTTTTTCTTAGTTGCCAAGAAGGACGACACCATTTGGCCGTGTATTCATTATTACTAAGCCTTATTAAATTAAAACCAATGATCTATTTCTTCATTGGTACAACAGCTTTGGAAGGCTGTTATACTATATGAACAAAAGTATTTGGACACCTGAACATACACCAACAGGGACTTTAATGACATTGCATTCAAATATATAGACTTTAATATGGAGTTGCTCCTACCCCCCACCCCTTTTTAACTATAACAGTTTCCACTCTTCTTGGAAGGCTTTCCACAAGATTTTGTAGTGTTTCTGTGGGAATTTGTACCAATTCATTCTGTAGAGCATTTATGAGGCCAGGCACTGATGTTGGAAGAAGGCCTGACTCTTAAACTCCATTCTAATTCTTCCCAAAGGTGTTCAATGGGGTTGAGGTCAGGGATCTGTGCAGGCCAGTCAAGTTCTTCCACACCAAACTTATCCAGGCTTGTCTTGATGGACCTTGCTTTGTGCACTGGGGCACAGTCATGCTGGAATAGAAAAGGGTCTTCCCCAAACTGTTTCCTCACAGTATAGTGTTGTCCAAAATGTTTTTGTATGTTGAAGCATTAAGATTGCCCTTCACTGGAAATAAGGGGCCTAGCTAAAACCCTGAGAAATAGCCCCACACCATTATCGCTTCTCCACCAAACTTCACATTTGGCACAATGCAGTCAGGCAGGTAACATTCTTCTGGCATCCACCAAACCTAGACTTGCCTATCTGACTGACGAACAGAGAAGCGTGATTCATCACTCCATAGAACACATTTCCACCACTTCATCCGACACTTGGCATTGGACTTGGTGATATGAAGCTTGCATGCAGCTGCTCAACCATGGAAAACCATTCCATGAAGCTCCCTCTGCAAAGGTTTTCTGCTTACATTTATGCCAGTGGAAGTTTGGAACTCTTCAGCTATGGAATCAGCAGACTGTTGGCAATTTTTATGTACCATGCACCTTAGCAGTCAATGACCCCGCTCTCTGACTTTATGTGGTCTTCCGCTTCGTGACTGAGTTGCTGTTGCTCCTAAATAGTTCCATTTCCCAATGACACCAGTTGCAGCTGACCATGGAATATCCAGCAGGGATGAAATTTCAAAAACCATCTTATTGCAAAGGTGGCATCCTATCTCAGTACCACACTTGAAGTCACTGAGCTCTTCAGAATGACCCATTTTGTTTCACAAATGTTTGTAAAAGGAGACTGCATGACTAGGTGCTTTATTTTATACACCTATGGCAATGGGTCTGATTGGAACACCTGAATTCAATAATTGAGAGGTTTGTCTCAATACTTTTGTCTATACAGTGTATTTCCAAACTTTTTAAATGAGCATGTATAATTTATTCTTCTATAAGGGAGTGAAACAATTGAAAAGTTGCTTTAAACAAGAGAGCAGGGCACTACACATATTTACTACATTAGAACAATCTAGACTAGAAGAGGCCATTCAGCCCAACAAAGCTTGCCATCCTATCCACTTAATTCTAAAATAACATCAAGTCTAGTTTTGAAAGTCCCTAAAGTCCTACTGTCTACCATGCTACTTGGTAGCTTATTCTATGTGTCTATGGTTCTCTGTGTATAGAAAAAAAACCCTAACATGTATGCAAAATTTAACCTTAGCAAATTTCCAACTCTGTCCCCAAGTTGTTGATGAATTCATTTTAAAATAACAGTCTCGATCCAGTTTACTAATTCCCTTCATAATTTTAAACACTTCAATCATGTCTCCTCTTAATCTCCTTTTGCTTAAACTGAAAGGCTTCAGCTCTTTTAGTGTTTCAATATAATTCATCTTCTGTAGCCCTGGACTCAGCTGAGTCATGCTTCTCTGCACTTTTTCTAGTGCAGCTATGTCCTTTACGTAGCCTAGAGACCAAAACTGTTCGCAGTACTCCACGTGAGGCTTCACCAGTGCATTTTAAAGCTTTAAGATAACCTCCTTGGGCTTGTACTCTGTACCTCAGACCATATAACATATGACTCCTAAATTGTTCTAATAAGATGTTTTTTTTTCAATTTTTAGGCCTCTCATTGTGTATTCAAGCCTAATATTTTTTAACTTCTATGTGTAAAATTTTACATTTATTACATTAAAATTAGTCAGCCACAAATGTACAAAAGCTTTTATGCTGTCCCTCTGTAATGGTTCAATAGATTCTGCATTATCTGCTAATCCACATAGCTTGGTAAACTCTGCAGACTAAACCAGTTGTTGCTTTTACTCCTATCCAAATCATTTATCTATATATATAAAATACCTGTGTGCGTCCAGGTGTCCGTGTGTGGGTGTCTTCTGGTGAAGTGATCATGCGCGGGGCACGGTGCGATGCACGATATTACTGTCAGAGAAAGTTAGAGGCATTTTACGGAAATACAAACCAGTATTACTGTGAGAGGAAATTAAAGGTACACAATACAGTGACTCATATTACAGCCACATACAAGCCAGTATTACTGTCAGAGGAGATTAAAGGCATATTACCGATGCACACGCCTGTATTACCGCCGGAGAAAATTAAAGGTATATTACGGACGTATATTACGGACGTACAAGCCAGCGGACGTACAAGACTGTATCCTTCAATAAGGGCGCGCACAAAAAGGCAAGCCTCAAAAGGATGACCTCAATTGGGCGCAGCGAATAAAGGCGCGCGTAAATAAAGATCTGCACCTTTGTTGCTCTTCACATATTCCAGAGCCATTTGAACTAAATTATCTAAGCGTCCTTATTGAATAGAGCCGTACAAGACAGTATTACTGTCACAGAAAATTAAAGACACACAATACAAGGTGGCAGCCCACGAAGAATAGTCAGCTCAGCAAGTAAACATCAACAAAAGAAAGGCTGAAAGAAAGAAAAATACGACCAACAAAAAGAATGAGGTCGAAGTCCCTTGCCATTTAATATAGACTGTTCCTACTAAGGTTTATGCACTACTGTTCTAGTGCCCGTTATTGTAATGGGCTAAATGACTAGTATATTAATAATACCCCTGGCCCTAGCATTCACCCTTGAGGGATATAACCCTTAACATCACTAAATTCTGAAGAGGTTCCTCACACCATAACCCTCTGCTTACTGTGTCTGAGCCAATTTTGCAACAAACAACACCCTGAACTCTCATTTCTTTTAGATTGATGCCCAACCTCTCATGTGGCACCTCATCAAATGCTTTGTGAAAGTCAAGATAAATAATATCATATGCTCCACTTTGATCATATCCTTTTGTTGTTTCCTCATAGAAAAATGTTCAAAATGCTATTTGAATTGGAGAGATACTTATTAATATTATGCTTAATTAAGCAAGCATTCTGAAACATTACTAAAATTTCGGACACTTTGATTTTCTTTGATTGAAGTTTGAAGCAGTTTGGATTAATTGCATCCCTTTAAAGTAAGAGAGCAACAGAAAAACTTCATGCAGATTCAGATTTGCCTCTTTGAAATCAATAATTTAATGCAAAAAGTTTAACATAGTGTGGTCACTTTATGAGCTATGTAGGATATAACAACCCTTTTTACAAATAACTTTAATGGACAAAAAAAATGAACACCAGCACATATGAATTGATTTCATGTTACGTGACTGTTAAAATAAAAAAATCTTCTTAGCCTACTGCCTACAATGTACCCCCACACCTTTAATTATAATCCTGATCATGAAGTTAATCAGCAGCAAAGAATAAATGCAAAACATAAGGAGGCCACTTCCACATTAACAAAACATTATTTTATTCCAAGACAAAGTAAATATTCTGCATCCCATCAGAGTCAGTGAAAGGCAGGGGCAGAAAGGGCACAGGCCTGGGGCACTTCCTTGTAGGGCCACCAAACGAGCTAAGAAATAATGCCAAAAGAGGAAATATTTTTATTTTCCTTAACATAAAAGGCAAAACAAGTTTTGGTCACCATTAGAGGATATACCAACTGTATTAGATGTATGTGTGTCTGAGTGTTTGTGTGAGAAAGATGGAGAGAACACTGAGAAAACATTGCTCCTAATGTTTGCAGAATTCGGCATTATAAGTATAAGTGAAGACAGAAGTAGTTTATGAACAAGACATCACTGCAGCATAACTTTAAGAATACCAAACCTCAAGCCGCTTGAAAATTTCATGTTTGAACTCCCAAGAGATTGGTGGACATATTGACAGCAGCTTGTGAGAAACTGAATTACTACAAAAATGCATGAAGAAGACAAAGGTGTACAGGTCAGCACTCTAAAGGGAAACAAGGCCAAGAACAAATTTAAATCATTCAAATTTGGGAGTCAGGAGAGTGACCATAACATTTATACAGTACTAAAAAATTTTGACAGGTATTTTATACGGCAGAAAAACACAATCCACAATAGGGCGCAGTTTCACCAGTATTTTCTGAAACTTAAAGAAAAAGCAGAGACATTTGTAAGAGTATTGTATAAAATGTCAGAAAGCTGCGAATTTCAGGAAAAGCGGGACAAAACTATTAGAGATAGGTTGGTTGTGGGCATTAGAGATAAGGATCTCTCTAAAAGCCTACAGCTAATGAAATCTGTAACCCTAGATGTGACTAAGAAATTGCTACATCAAGCAGAAGAAGTTTCAAGTCAGCCAACAGGAAGAATTAGCTTCTGGTGTAAAAGAAATAGCCCATTGTAGTCGGATTAAACAAAAAATGAATCACCAACAAAATTACAGAGCTGAACAGAAACCTGTGAAAGCCACAGACAATAGCAACAGGGAGAGCAGATGTGAGGGATGAGGAAAGCACAGCATAAAGACCAGTTGGGATGTCCAGCATCAGGCAAGGCCCCTGGGAAAGGATGTGCGGGTCAAAAATTTTACATAAAGTTACACAAACAGAGGATGATTCAGATTCATTTTTACTCAGCATGATAACAAAAACAGAGATAACCCAGCATATTGGAATGAAACACTGGACATTGTTAATATTGTGGTACTGTTCAAAATTAATATGGGGCAGATGTCACAGTCATAAGTGAGAGAACATTCCAGATGCTTGAAACAAAACAAATGTTGCAGAAACCTGATGTAAAACTAAACTGCCCAGGAGGTCAAGTACAATATTGTGGACAGTTCAACACAAAAGTGACATACAAATAGAGAAGCAATATGGACTTACCCTGTATGTTGTGAAAGGCCCCTCAGTAAATAAAATATTAAACTAATCATTGGTCATAAACTACTCGTTCAGTTAATTAATGTTACAAACCTTGACACTGTTTTCATCCATTACTAAAGACTAATACTCTATTAATGAGGTTTGGGGTTATAGCAGAATATGCTCCAGGAAAAAAAAACATTAAAAGTGGCAGATGTTTTGTCAAGGAGCCCTGCAGGAGTCAGAGATAGCAGCACAGAAGCAGATGTGAAATGCTGTGTTATAAACATGCTTCTGGTCTCTGAAACAAAAACTAAGTCACATCTTAAACTGATGCAGTATCACAAACAGTAGGGGAGCTAATCAAAAGGGAATGGCTTGATCATGCTAAAAACACACCACCAGGGGTAAAAGACTATTACCAGTTAAGAGACTCTCTGTCAGAGAATGATGGTTTGATAACATTATGAAACAAAATTTTAAAACCAGAACCTTTAAGACAAAACATATCACAAATACATTAAGTTCATCAAGGACTTTAAAAATGCAGGGAAAGAGCACATGTAACCATGTGGAGGACAGGACTGTCAGCAGATCTGAAAAAATAAATTGAAAGATTTCATTTTTGTTGTGAAAGTAAAAGATCACAAAGAAAAGAACCACTGTGTCCCACTGCCCTTCCTGGGCGTCCATGACACATATGTGAGTATAATGGTGAAAGCTATTGCACCTACATTAGTCGCTTCAGACTATTACTCACACTCATTGGAAATACCACACTTACCTACTACAGCCTCAGAGTAACTAGTTAGAAAGCTAAAAGCTACTGTACTTGTGGGAGTTTTGGAATTTCCAGATATAGCAGTATTTGACAATGGGCTGCAGTATATAAATGACACCTTTAAAATATTTAGCAAAGATTTTCACTTTATGCATGTAGCGTTAAGTCTTCAACACACATCAAGAAAAGTACATACAGAATCCATAGTCTAAATATCTAAAAGGATTTTCAGACAGAAGGATCCACTATTTCCTCTCAAATCCAACAGTTAGTACAGACGTAAGCCCAGCTGAGCTGTTGATGGTATAGAGATTTCACACTACTTTTCCAACATTAATGTGCAATGTTATTCCAAAACGGTAAGACAGGGGTCATAATGCAGTCATGAAGCACCAGCAGAAATACTATTATAACAGACTACATGAGTGAGGGATTTTCCTCATCTGCATCCAGGCTGTCCTGTCTTGGTAAAGCATAATGGGGAGAAACAATGGAAAGACCCGTGCAAGAAGACATTACTCCACACTTGTATGTGGTGTGTTAACCCCATAGGGGAGAGAAAAGATGAAACCATTGTCACTTCCAGTGGAGCAGTTCCAGAGGAAACAAACGCAGGTCTAGCTGGTCTCACAAGAAGCGAGACTTTATTACTGGCATAGACACGACACCAGCAGCAGTTTTAGTGGAATCAGCATTGCCTAACCAGGCCTCTAAGGTACCAACAATTACAAGGTCTGGGAGAATAAGCAAACCTGCTTAAAGACTGTACTTGTGAACGTGTTAAAGAACAAAACAGGTTAACAGAAAAGTGAAATAAATGGTTGGTTCATAATAATATTTAACGAGAAACCTTTTTGTTAACAGTTAGATTTCTTTAAAGAGGGGAGATGTCGGGGAATAGACCGAGTGTATTGACCGTATATATGTTAGAGTGTGCATGTGTGTTCAGAATGTGGGATGCGCAAAAGCGAGACTGAGAGATAAATAGAGAACGTTGAGAAAACGTTGCTCCTAATGTTTGTGGAATTCTGTATTAAAAGTACAATTGAAGACATCAGTATGGTGTAGTTTCATTTGACAGTTGCTATAATTCATATTGTTGCTTTAGATAGATAGATAGATAGATAGATAGATAGATAGATAGATAGATAGATAGATAGATAGATAGATAGATAGATAGATAGATAGATAGATAGATAGATAGATAGATAGATAGATAGATAGATAGATAGATAGATAGATAGATAGATAGATAGATAGATAGATAGATAGATAGATAGATTTATGTACTTATAAACCCACCTCTCCGCTATGCTTTGCCGATATGTGGAGTGCGGCAGTGTCCCTACTCTGACACAAACACCACGCTATGCTGAGCTTTTCGCTGTAGACATATCATTGCATCTTTTTCAGTTATGGTGAAATATCCATTTTCCTGTAATCTATGAGTGTAATTGTGTTCATGTATCAGATATTTCTAGTGGAGTCCAAATTGCTAAACTAATTTACAAGGTAAGTAATCTTTACCTTTGGTTATTTATATTGTATATAATGTTTAAAACATAACCTGATTTGAATTGTGATTATTCAATAATCACATTCAACAATCCACTATAATATTGTGACGTCTTGTAATTAATGTTTAGAATGTTTTCTATTTACTTTGTTTAGGAGAGGCTCTTTGTCGTCTATGACTTCATAGAAAGACAGAAGGTGTGTGCGCAGGAGGGGAGGAGACAGCAACGAAGGCGTTGTGTGCGCACGTGTGCTGTGTATGTATGGGGAGACAGAAGAAGGAAAACTCGAAAGTGATCAGAGAAAGTGATTAAAAAGAGCAGTGTACAAAAGTGAGTAAAGACAAAATAGTGAAATTTCGTTGTTTTAGAGGTGTGTCTAGCAACCCTAAACAGCGGGCTGGAGACGTTTTTTTTTTTTTTGCTATTCTCTTCACTTCATCTTTTCATCATCTTTGGAGCACCACGTTTCAAGCACCTGCTTTTGACAATTGTATCCGGCTGCAGGTCGAAGACTCAGCTTTCCACGCCCCCAGCCTTCCACATCTCCTCCCTTCCATAACACGCCCCCAGCATTCGCGTCCATCCTCTGTCACATCGCTTTCCAGGCCCGGCCTTAGGCATAGGCGAAGTAGGCGACCGCCTAGGGCCCCGGCGTCCGGGGGGCCCCGGATTGACGGCGGCCAGGCCCCCGGCCCGCCCCTCCCCTCGCAATGCATTCCAAAAGTTTCAAATATCCCAAAAAATAAAAAAGGACAAAAAAACTAAAAAAAGAAAAAATACAAAAAAACTAAGCTGGGCTTAGCTACATACTGCCACGTGGTGCCCAGAGGAAACAGTTCAAACTGGCTAAATTGTAGCAGCTAACTACTCCGGGTAAAAAACGGACACAGGGTGATGACCTCGTAACGTTACAAGAAAACGTCTCCTTGGTCTAATTTTCACGCATTTCGCAGAGCTTCCAGGGGGCCCCTGGACCCCCCTTTCGCCTAGGGCCCCATAATACCTAAGACTGGGCCTGCGCTTTCGTTGAAAAACTAGTAACGTTGATTTACCCTATAGCCCTAAAAGACGATATTAATATGACTTCCTCCAATCACAAGGTAAGAATCCGAGTTTCTCTTTATGGTATTACTGTCGTATTTACTTTTAGAAACAAAAAAACAGTTTTATAATTTATGAGTCAGGATTCGATTAGTTAAAAGATAGATAGTTAAAAGAAAGAGGACATAACATATTTTTAGATTAAGGAAACACCATACTAAAAATGAATGTGGTTGCTCTAACTGCTATTATAGTGAATTCTATCATTCAAAATATTTGAAATTATTTTTACGGTACTTGTGTTCTAAACGGCATGGGGCATGTCTGACGTTATTTCTGGAACCTCGTTCAATAAAGGAAAATTCCGTTAATGACATTAATTTATTATGTTACAAAATAAATGATGATCATTAACACAACATAACAATCAGCAGGCATGAAAATGAAGGTCTAAACTTTCGAGTTTTCAGTAAAAGAAACTTTTAAAATTGTTTATATTGAACAATTTTTTAAATGATCCAGCTTACTATACAGTTTATGGGTACTTTCATTTCCATTGTCTGTCTTGAATTGTGTTTTCTTCATTTTGTTTTTCGCTGCTGCTATAATGTTGATAGATTTCAAGTGGAGCTATTAAACTTTCAAACATTTTCCTGGTTTTTAATTTTAATGCATAATTATTCTCCCTGCCCTAACTTATAAGTATATACTTATCAAAAAAAAGTGAAGCAAATCTCTTAAATTACTTAATAGATATTATATTGTTTGTTTTTCTAAAGAAATGTAAAAATTTGCATTATTGAAAGCTGCACTTAAATAAACCGTCTTTTTTATTTATTTTGGAACTGAACTAACAGACTTTAAACTTAACTTTAAAAATGTTTTGTTTGGGTAGATGCAAAAATTACAACATTTTTTTGTGATTTTAAATCCTTTAATCACCATATACAATTTCTTATATTAGGAATTTGTCATTTGTTGCATACCCCAACTTACTCTCCAAATGGAGATATACTTTTTTGTAAATAAGATTACCGTTATTAGGTCATTGGTCTCCCTGCTTGCTAAGGATTCATCTGTTCCCATAGTGTGTTCAGCTGTCTTTGACCACTTTAAGCCTCCGTGCGTCATCGTCTCTATTGTCTGATTTGGTGCCACGCCTGAATCCTACAAATTTCCCCCTGGACAATGTCCCCTCTCGATTAGTTAAGTTTTTTTTTTTAATCTGTCAGACCAAGTATTGTTACCTTAATAAATGCTAGCTTGATTTCTGGTTGTGTTCCTGCTGCCTTGAAACACTCTGTGTGCAGAAACGTATTAAAAACCCAAAATAATGACCCGCTAATGTGTCAAATTTCAGGCCAATTTCTAAACTGCCTTTTTTATCTAAAGTCTTAGAAAAAGTTGTCCTAACTCAAATATTTCTGGATGAAAATAGTATTCTGGAAAAATTCCAATCCAGATACAGATGCTCTTACACCACTGAAATATCCTTGTTAAAGGTTTACGATGACCTCTTCCCAACTACTAATGCAGGTGATTCTGCCATTCTTGTACTTCTAGATCTTACCTCAGCTTTGATATTGTGTATCTTACAATTCTTAAATCCTGCCTTGAACAATATGTAGGCATCCATATCCATCCCTTCTTCTTCTTTCGGCTGCTCCTGTTAGGGGTTGCCACAGCAGATCATCTTCTTCCATATCTTTCTGTCCTCTGCATCTTGCTCTTTTATACCCATCACCTGTATATCCTCCCTCACCACATCCATAAACCTTCACTTAGGCCTTCCTCTTTTCCTCTTCCCTGGCTGCTCTGTCCTTAGCATCCTTCTCCCAATATACCCAGCATCTCTCCTCTGCACATGTCCAAACCAATGCAATATCGCCTCTCTGACTTTGTCTCCCAACCGTCCAACTTGAGCTGACCCTCTAATTTACTCATTTCTAATCCTATCCATCCTCGTCACACCCAGTGCAAATCTTAGCATCTTTAACTCTGCTACCTCCAGCTCTGTCTCCTGCTTTCTGGTCAGTGCCACTGTCTCCAACCCATATAACATAGCTGGTCTCACTACCGTTCTGTAGGCCTTCCCTTTCACTCTTGCTGATACCCGTCTGTCACAAATTAATCCTGACACTCTTCTCCACCTATTCCACCCTGCCTGCACTCTCTTTTTCACCTCTCTTCCACAATCCCCATTACTCTGTACTGTTGATCCCAAGTATTTAAACTCATCCACCTTCGCCAAGTCTACTCCCTGCATCCTCACCATTCCACTGACCTCCCTCTCATTTACACACATGTATTCTGTCTTGTTCCTACTGACCTTCATTCCTCTCCTCTCTAGAGCATATCTCCACCTCTCCAGGGTCTCTTCAACCTGCTCCCTACTATCGCTACTGATCACAATGTCATCAGCAAACATCATAGTCCACGGGAACTCCTCTCTAATCTCATCTGTCAACCTGTCCATCACCATTGCAAATAAGAAAGTGCTCAGAGCCGATCCCTGATGTAATCCAACCTCCAACTTGAATGCATCTGTCACTCCTACCGCATACCTCACCACTATCACACTTCCCTCATACATATCCTGTACAACTCTTACGTACTTCTCTGCCACTCTTGACTTCCTCATACAATACCACAGCTCCTCTTGAGGCACCCTGTCATATGCTTTCTTCAGGTCCACAAAGATGCAATGCAACTCCTTCTGGCCTTCTCTAAACTTCTCCATCAACATCCTCAGAGCAAACATTGCATCTGTGCTGCTCTTTCTTGGCATGAAACCATACTGCTGCTCACTAATCATCACCTTACTTCTTAACCTAGCTTCCACTACTCTTTCCCATAACTTCATGCTGTGGTTCATCAATTTTATTCCCCTGTATTTACTACATCCGTTGCACATCCCCTTTATTCTTAAATATCGGCACCAGTACACTTCTTCTCTACTCCTCAGGCATCCTCTCATTTTCCAAGATTCCATTAAACAATCTGGTTAAAAACTCCACTGCCATCTCTCCTAAACATCTCCATGCTTCCATAGGTATGTCATCTGGACCAATGGCCTTTCCATTTTTCATCCTCTTCATAGCTGTCTTTACTTCCTCCTTGCTAATCCATTGCACTTCCTGATTCACTATCTCTACATCATCCAACCTCGTCTCTCTCTCATTCTCTTCATTCATTATCCTCTCAAAGTACTCTTTCCATCTACTCAACACACTCTCCTCACTTGCGAGTACGTTTCCATTTTTATCCTTTATCACCCTAATCTGCTGCACATCTTTCCCAGCTCAGTTCTTCTGTATATCCTGTCGGTACAGGTCCTTTTCTCCCTCCTTAGTGTCCAACCTCTCATACAACTCATCATACACCTTTTCTTTAGCCTTCACCACAGCACTCTTCACCTTGCGCCTTATCTCCTTGTACTCTTGCCTACTTTCTGCATCTCTCTGACTATCCCACTTCTTCTTTGCCATCCTCTTCCTCTGTATACTCTCCTGTATTTCCTCATTCCACCACCAGGTTTCCATTCCTCCTACCTCCTTCCAGATGTCACGCCAAGCACCCTTCTTGCTGTCACCCTTACTACATCTGCTGTAGTTTCCCAACTGTCTGGTAACTCTTCACTGCCACCCAGTGCCTGTCTCACCTCCTCCCTAAACTCAACCTTGCAGTCTTCCTTTTTTAACTTCCACCATTTGATCCTTGGCTCTGCCCTCACTCTCTTCCTCTTCTTGATCTCCAACATCATCCTACAGACCACCGTCCTATGCTGTTTAACTACACTTTCCCCTGCCACCACTTTGCAGTCTTCAATCTCCTTCAGATCAACTCTTCTGCATAGGATGTAATCTACCTGTGTGCATCTTCCTCCACTCTTGTACGTAACCCTATGTTCCTCCCTCTTCTTAAAATACATATTCACCACAGCTATGTCCATCCTTTTGGCAAAATCCACTATCCTCTGACCGTCTTCATTCCTCTCTATGACACCATACCTACCCATCACCTCCTCATCTCCACTATTTCCTTCACCAACATGCCCATTGAAATCCGCTCCAATCACCACTTTCTGTCCCTTGGGTACACTGTTCATCACTTCATCCAACTCACTCCAAAAATCTTCTTTCTCACCCATTGCACACCCAACTTGTGGTGCATATGCACTAACAATATTCATCATCACACCTCCAATTTCCAGCTTCATAATCATTACTCTGCCTGACACTCTTTTCACCTCCAAAACACTCGACATACTGTTCCTTCCGAATAACTCCTACCCCATTTCTCCTCCCATCCACACCATGATAGAACAATTTGAATCCACCTCCGATCCACCTGGCTTTACTCCCCTTCCATTTAGTCTCTTGCACGCACAATATATCAACCTTTCTTCTCTCCATCATATCAGCTAACTCTCTTCCCCTTACCAGTCATACTGCCAACATTCAAAGTTCCTACCTTCAGTTCCACTCTCTTTACTTTCCTCCTCTCCTCCTGCCTCCGAACACATCTCCCTCCTCTTCTTCTTCTTTGGCCAACAGTAGCCCAATTTCCGCCAGCACCCTGTTGGCTAACAGTACTGGTGGTGGTCGTTGTTAACCCGGGGCTCGACCGATCCGGTATGGAAATTTGTATTGTTGTCCGCATATTGATTTGGCAAAATTTTACACCGGATGCCCTTCCTAATGTAACCCTCCCCATATATCTGGGCTTGAGACCTGGCACGAAGAAACATACTGGTTTGTGCATCCCCTGTGGCTGGGTTCCAAGATAATGCCCTTAAATGGTTTAAATCTTATCTAAGAAATAGGAGCGTTTCTATTCATTTGGGTAAGTTCTCATCCTCTGTAGCTTCTCTTACTTGTGGGGTTCCGCAGGGTTCCATCCTTGAACCAGCTATCTTTTTGATATGCATGTTACCTTTAGGCTCCATTGTTAACAAGTATGGCTTCTCCTTTCACTGCTATGCTGATGATACTCAAATATATTTGCCACTAAAATCAAAGTGAGAAAATACAGACCCTCCATGCATGTTTGAATGATATTAAAACCTGGATGGCAAAGCATCTTAAACTAAATTATAATAAAACTGTGACCATGGTGTCCAAAAGTTAAGAAAGTTTGAGTGTCTCTGATGTTGCTCTTGGACCCCTTGCCATATATATATCATAAAGCTTCAGTTAGGAGCCCAGGCGTGATCTGTGACAGCTCATTCAAATTCAACAAACAGATAAATTGTGAGGTTAAATGAAGCTTTTTCCAGCTGAGACTTTAAGGTAAAGGCTTTTCTTTCTTTCAGTGATCTTGAAAAGGCCATCCAAGCTTTTACAACATCTCATTTGGACTATTGCAATTCTTTGTATGTAGGTGTTGGTCAGGCCCGGTTATGATATCTACAATTATTCCACAATTTTGCTGTTCGCTCATTGAATGGCTCTCGTAGGGGTGGCCATATTTCACCAATACTGACCTTGCTTCATTGACTTCTGGTCCGTTTCAGAATTGATTTTAAAATTCTATCGCTTGTTTTCAAATGTTTGAATGGATCAGCCCCATCTTGCCCCTTGGAACTTCTTCACTTGTATGTGCCAACAAGAGCCCTGTGGTCTACTAGCCAGATGCTCTTAGTTGTGCTGAGGTTGAGGCTGAAGCAAAGGAGGAATCGGGTGTTTGTGGTGGCTTCTCCTTTTCTCTGGAATGGCTCGCCTTATTATATTAGGTCTGCTCCAACACAGGCCATTTTTAAATCATCATTAAAGTCTTATTTATTCTTTCTGCCATTTGACCCTGCAAGAGGTTGACATTGTTTGTATATGTTGGCTCATGTACATTCATGATTATAAACATGTACAGTATATATGGGTGTGGGTATTTTAAGTTTATCTTTTATGTAATGGTTGGTTATGCTTGCAGTTTTGTGCTGTGTATATACAGTATATTTGAACTTCTTCTTTTACCTTTTCTTGTACAGCACTTTGGTTCAGTTCTGGCTGTTGTAAATGTGCTTTAAAAATAACAATTGCCTTGCCCTGCTTTATAAAACATTATTTTAATACATAACACTAAGAAGTGTAGATCTGAGACGATGGACTGTAAAGATGAAGTTGGTTTGCAACATTTATTACAATAAAGTTAAAGAATATATAAAATATAGAACAAGAATTGTAGGTTGTAACTGAACAATGAGGGACATGTATGTTTGTTACATTTTCTCACAAAACACAGTCATTTTCCTTTTTCCTCTCACGTTATCTAAAAACAGATGCATGGCTTTCATATGTGAAAAAAAGAATGATGAAGGGTGTAAAGACATACTCCCTCTCCTCTTCTTCTGGAAATTCAGATAGCAAATCAAATTTCTGAATGGATTCCTCAATGTCATCTTTGTCCATTGACAGTAATGAAGGGAGTGAGATGTGCCCCCTGAACACAGATTCATTCTCAGCACACCACTTCTCTGCCTCAATAAATTGCTGAAGGATTCTGTGTTGCTGTAATACGTTTTATTTAAAAAAAAAATTCTTTAAATGGTCATTATAAAGCTTATAGCCTTTTCCTCCACATTTCCAAGGAATGTAAGAAAAGGAAAGTAAAAAAATAATGTACAGTGTATTCTGAATGTGTTATACATTATTGACATTACTGCTTTCAATTACAGATTCTACAAGTCTTCAATGTTTCTTACAATACACTATTATTAACACAGCACACAATGCATTTCAAATGTTTTAAGGCCTTTACGAGTTGTACTAGTACTACAGTTTGTCAGAAGACGTAAAACAGGCTTTTACTCTTTTGGGCTTTGACTCCTACTGGTTAACGATTAACCAGTGTGCATCTGAGACAAGCATTACATCTTTTTATACATTTTATTCACTATACTATAGGCATTGTAAGCCAGCATCAACAAAATGTAATTCATCTTTCTTATGGAAATTTATAAAATGAGGTGTCTGTACCTGCTCATCAGTGCCCTGTGCTGGATGTTGGAGAAGGGAGGCTGACGTTTCTTCTAAAAATAAAGATCTGAAACCTGCAGGAACGCAGGGCTATGGAACAGAATAGCAAGACATTTTTTTTTCACTTCAGATGTAGTGCAAGTCTTTACCCTGTTTTCTCATTAATGGCTCAATAAAGTCTAAACCTGAAAACAGAGAAAATAATATTTACCTAAGGAAATGTTAAAAAAGAACCAAAAGAATAAGCACAAAAAATGATCCTGTCCTGGCTGTCGATTATTTCTGTACCTTCTAATTTTTTGTTTGATTCTTGGCCTTCATTTAGAAAGGCATTTGCTCGCTCAGTCCGTTGTGAGCAGTTACTTCAGTGATTTCAAAGAGAAGCACTAAGTTTATAATGGTAAACATTTTGACTATTTGTCTTTGATTTACAATATGGCTAAGTATATTTGCCACATTACCGCAGAACGAAATTAAAGTTATTAAAGGAAATTTAAACTTCATTTACCCCTTGGGGGTGGAATTCTCAAGCAACATTCTACACCACTTCCTCAAAGCCAGCTTGTCATTCTAAAGAGGACTGAACAGAGTCATGTTGTTAAAAGGAGTTTAATGTTACAAAAATATTTATGCAAACCATTATAAACATACATTTAAAATATCTGGATTTTGAAAGGTAGGCGTTTCTGGAACATCAAAACCACTAGGGACAGTATGCTAAAATGAAAAAAAATACAAATAAAATAAACATAACACAAATATCCAACAACAAATTGTAGAAGGTGACAGAAATGGGAACCAACAACCAGATATAATCCTCCCTCTACAAATGCTACAATGAATGAAGAGAGTACCAAAGTTGAGACACACCTTGTTAAAATTGAAGGGGACCTCTAGGATTAAATACAGAGAAACCACAAAATGGTCATTTGGAAACCTTGACACAACATTAAATACTGACATACACAAAAATATAGTTAAAATATGAAATGGTCATACTATCAACATGACAATTCTACAGTCATGGCTATTCATCTGACTTGGAAGGCCCTAATACAAGGGGTAAAAAACTTAATCAAAGAAAAATATTACATACTGACATACAGTAAACTGTTAACAATGACTTTTAAACAAAAACAACAATGGAAATGGCCACTTGTTACACACCCTGTGCTGCATCTGTAAATGGTAAAAACCTGCCAAACAGCGGAAAATGCAGGATTAGCTCAGCTTTTTAAACTGTATTGTAAAAAGTTCCAGTTCAGAAATCTAAACATCAGTATTGTTTGCAAGCATACACTACTGGCATAATTACCTGCATACTTCTCAATGAGGCCTTCTTGACTCTGAAGGCAGGCAGCAGAATGCTGTAGTCTCTTTGCTTTTTACAAAGAGGGCACTTGGATTCATTTTGATATTTAATCAACGTAATCAAAGTTGGTTTTATATTCTCTGCCTTTATGGAGAAATGTGACTGTGGAAATCAAGACAAAAATAATATGTAATACCAATTTGGCAGAAAGTGCTATCGTGCTTTTATAAATAGCTAACTTAACTACAGAAAAATCAAGTTAAATAAGTTATTTAACAAACGTTAATGACGACGATAAACAAATACCTTTCGTATTGTACACTAACATTGCACATTCTCTACATAACATCTCATAAATAAGTGAAAAAAGTTAATAAAGATAAAATAATATGGTGAGGGCGGCACGGTGGCGCAGTGGGTAGCGCTGCTGCCTCGCAGTTGGGAGACCTGGGGACCCGGGTTCGCTTCCCGGGTCCTCCCTGCGTGGAGTTTGCATGTTCTCCCCGTGTCTGCGTGGGTTTCCTCCGGGCGCTCCGGTTTCCTCCCACAGTCCAAAGACATGCAGGTTAGGTGGATTAGCGATTCTAAATTGGCCCTAGTGTGTGCTTGGTGTGTGGGTGTGTTTGTGTGTGTCCTGCGGTGGGTTGGCACCCTGCCCGGGATTGGTTCCTGCCTTGTGCCCTGTGTTGGCTGGGATTGGCTCCAGCAGACCCCCGTGACCCTGTGTTCGGATTCAGCGGGTTGGAAAATGGATGGATAATATGGTGAATATTAAAATGAAATAATACGTAAAAAATAATTAAAACGACATGCTTAAAAATAGGATATGTTAGTAAAGATGATAAACAGAGAACACTTGGATTCGCTATACAGTATAGGGTAAGTTGAACCATTTTTTACTTAGGCTGTCCTTTAGCCAAGGGAAACTGATATGTAAATAAAACCAAAATGTCTATATCTTTTTCAGGATGTTTCCCGTCAGTGGAAATGCTAAGAATGCATACATGACATATGAAAAAGAAAATGTGACCTCTTGAAAAAAAGTGGTCTTGTGGCTCAACTTGCCCCAGCTTAGGGATAAGTTGAGCCAAGCCAGGGGGTAAATTGAGCCACCTGTGTGTAAACTGACCAATATACTTTTTCCAGTTTAAACCTGATTGTCATTTTGAATTATCCTAAAGGAAACTTTAAACTATATATATATACGTCAAATGCAAGTGTACTGTTCAAAATATTTTAATAAAAATGATGATATAACAATTGAACACTATCAACAGTGTAGAACAACTGTAACGAACTCACAAAAAAGAATAGGCCTACTGTGGTTTTCCTTAACTATCTACTCCACATTCCACCCCTCAAGGTTGCAGGGAAATATGAATTGCTGCTCTCGCCGTGCAGTTCCTCCAGCCATTTGAGGTTGAGGCAGCTTCTTTACCACTTCACTTTGCCGGAAAAGTGCCACGTCATCCTCCTTGAAAACAAAAGTTGGTTTCCCTTTAGCTGTGCTCCCTCGGATTCTTCGGAGAAATCTTGCAGTTACTTCTTCGCCCTCAAGATTCTCAACCAAGCCAATGTAATGGTAGCTCCTGTGTTTGGTTGCAAAGTTAACTATAACAAAGTCACCAACTAACAGGTCTGTGCTTTCTGGTTCACTTCTCTCATCCTCTGTTGCGTCATCCTCAGATGTGTCTTCGAGTGGGATGGGAACATCACTCTCAGAGCTACTGCTCACTGTGATTTTCTTCCTGGTTTGTTTCTTCTTCAGCTTTCCTTTTTCTTTTATGTTACTTTGCTTTTTCCCCTGCAGTTTCTTTGCTCTCTCTTTGTGAGCCCTTTGAATTGCCTGCTTTTCAGGTGTTTCGTTTAGGATCCTTGTTTTTACATGCTTTCGCTTTGTTTGTGCTCTGGGATGTGGACTTTTGGGTAAGGGCAGAATTTCATCTGCAGACACATATGCAGTGTGGCTGAGACACACATCTGTGTCACCTGGTAATGCACATCCTTGTGGGGAGGTTGATGAAGGCAGCATAGAAGTAATGGAGGTTGAAGTAGTGGATGGATTATCTGTTGTGGTTGGCTCATCGACAGTAGATGGATCTACTACAGTGGGAGACTGTTGTTCAGGGTTTGGTCTGTCTGATACCATGGATGGTGCAAACTCAGCATCTGGGAAAATATCTTGGTTGTATGGAAAGATCCCTGTGAACCTAAATCCAGAAATTATATTCCGTGGTGTCATTGCTGACATGAAAGCTTCATTCACACATCCAGCGATCTGGTAAATGGTGGCTATTTTACCTGCGTTAGATCTCATCCACCCATCAAGAGTTTTGTTGAAGTGGGTCTTGAATGGACCATACACACTCTTGTCCAGAGGCTGCATGCAGTGGGATGTGTGGGGTGGAATGGTGAGCAGAACAACACCCTTGGTCTTTGCAATATTGACTGCCTTGAGTAAGATGTGGGCCTCGTGGTTATCAAGGATTAGCAGCATTGGATGGTCAGAGGAGCAGTTGGTGTACTGAACCAGATGTTCAAGAAACCCAGCAAAGGTGTCTTCATTGATCCAGCCAGACCTGGTAGAGGTGCCAATGGATCCTGGTGGTGCTCCTGTGATGAAGTACTCTTTGCATCTAACCCGGGGGAAAATGAACATGGGACGTGCTGCATTCCCAGCAGCATTGACTGCACATACCAAAGTCACCAGCTCTCCTCTTTCAGCTGAAGTGATGGCGCCCACTTGCTTCTTTCCTTTTTCTGTCACTACCTGCTGTGGCTTCTGTACTGTAGTGACACCAGTTTCATCAACATTATAAATCATGTTTGGAGGAAACTTATGCCTGTCAATCAAACAGAGTGAGGAAATAAAAGAGCCAGATCAGAATCAGAATATGTAAACCTGACATTTAATGCAAAAAGGATTTAGATATCTTTTTAAATGTTGCTAGTCGGTGGACATACTACCACATTGTTGTATATGTATATAGCCACCATAAATTCGATTCTGTCACCTGTCCATCACTTTAGCACGATTGTCAAAGAACTCCTCCACCGTAGTTTTATTAAAGGCTGTAGCTCGTCCCAAAGATGTTGCTTCAGGCATTCGGCAGGAGAGATGGTGGCGTGCCTTAAAGTTGTTAAACCAATCTCGACCTAAAAAAATAGAATTCATTCTACCAAGATACCGTAATATTCTACATGACAAATGAGTTAGGATCAGTTGACCCATATCTGCTCTCTTAACACCCTACCTGCACAATGATTCTCTTCCCAGTTCTTGGGGACAGGGATCTTGTTTTTGTCTGCTAATTCAAATGCTAATTCGCAGCATTTCTTTTGACTCAGGCCATGGTCAGCAAGTTGTTTAATGTGGTCTGCAAGGTCCTTCTCCATCTCCACTGTAAAGACTCTCTTTGCCTGGGCTGTTCCACTGTATCCTACTGTTTTCACCTCTTTTTCCTCATTCTTTTGTATGAATCTGTGTAGTGTTGACCTGTCAAACTTTCTTTCTTTTGCTGCTGCTCTTATGGATTTTCCTGCCTTGACTTCAGCGGCTGCTCTCTCCATCTCTTCAAGGGGTGTTGAACCACAGTCTGTCTTTCTGCTGTATTTTCTTGGCATGCTTACTTTTCTACAAGTAAAACATTAGGGGGAAAACAGCTATGTCATACCACAATAAAATATTTTTTGACATTTTAAACATAATATTACTTGAGCTTCAAGGTGGGGTAAGTTGAGCCAGTGGTTCAACTTACCCCAAGGCATCTTTCTCACTTTACCCCACAGCCACCACTTTGGAAAAAGTTACCTAGCATAGCAATTCAAGCTAACCTTTAGCTAAATGGTTCACATGGTTTAATATGCTAGTAAATCATCAACATGTATGGTATTAATTTTTAGGCCTGGATAAATTAGCTTTCATGTTACAGTCAAAATAACTGAAATGCAAAATATTCACTTTGACAAGGCAAAAACAGGTTTTTGTGAATAGAGCATACTTACCACACTACCATAAGCTTCTTTCAATCACAGGGGCGGCAAAATAGAGGGTGCTTTCAAAATTTATGGTCACATGACAACAAATCTGCACTATTGCCTAGATACAGGGGGTGGGTCAACTTACCCACTGGCTCAACTTACCCCACTCTCCCCTATAATTGTACATCTCAGTTTTGTTTAATGGATCTAAAGTTTCGTTAAATATACTGAGCTTTTTATTCTGTGAGTCCATACCTGGTTCTGTTGTGCCATTGTTCCCTGTCGGAAAACGTTTTCAGTTCCTTTTCTTTTTCGAACTGGAAAAACTGTACAGCTGTTCTTCTCCTTCTCTTTCTGCTGATTGTTGGGAGGTCGTGGGCGGACTGTGGAAGGCAGGTGAAGTGGAAGGCCGAGTCTTCGACCTGCAGCGGGACACTTCTCGTTTTTGACTCCCACCCTTCTTAGTCGCTACACTATTGTAATTACGTGGGGGTTGGGTGTGCGAGAGACGGAGGAATTGAATTAGCCTCTTTGCGCTGATCGCTGGAGAGCTGCCCTTAAAGGATCTTGAGAATCTTCAGTGCTGTTCAGATGTTCACGTGCCGCAGCTGCTTTGTTCCTTGTCCGCTCGTGCGTGGCACACCGTCCGTGATGAGCTTGAGTGGCCGTGCGGCGAGAGGTTTTATTCTAAAGTACACATCGATGTAGAGGCGCGCCGTGTATAAAGGGTTGCAAAGTCCGAGGACTGGCTGGTTACATGTGTGGTAGAACGATTAAAGGGTTAATAAAAACACGCAACAGGTCAACAAAGTACAGGACAGACATCCGCACCTTCCTATACGCACTGCGTGTGGGGCTCACGATGAGGTTGCCAATGCACAGTAAATGGCAAGCCGTTTTAGCTTTTAATCATTTTTTCTAGATAGGAAATTTAAAAGGGTAGATGTATGACATAATCATTTTCAAAACTTCCATTACCATTTTGAACTTTGATATCGAAGTTTTCAATATTTGATATCATCCATCCATCCATTTTCCAACCCGCTATATCCTAACACAGGGTCATGGGGGTCTGCTGGAGCCTATCCCAGCCAGCACAGGGCGCAAGGCAGGAACAAATCCCAGGCAGGGCGCCAACCCACCGCAGGACACACACACACACACACACACACACACACACTTGGGACAATTGATGATCGGCAATGCAGCTAACCTGCATGTCTTTGGACCGTGGGAGGAAACCGTAGCACCCGGAGAAAACCCACACAGACACGGGGAGAACATGCAAACTCCACACAGGGAGGACCCGGGATATCAGCATTTTGAATTTTGATATCAGAAATTAGAAATGTATTAATTTAGCATTTCTACGTTTGATATCGAGTGCAGTTTTCAAAGTTTCCAAGACAGACTGTCACCTCAACTAATTATATTAAAGTTGCACCTAGCCTATTGCACAGGCACTTTACAGTTACAGATTACTTCTTATAAAAAGAGATCAAAGAACAAAATCCTTTTTAATTCTGTCTGCAACGTTTCTCTGTTACAGCATCTTCAAAATAACGCAGACAAAGGTGTTTTTATTCCAGGAATGGGTGAATGATTTTGTTTCTACACGCACAGTAAACATTTGAGTAAAATTAAATGCATTCCTTATAATAAATAATCATAAACCCAGTCTTGCAGTTTCTGTAAATAATAGTTTGCTGAAAACAGTCAGTTTGATTGATAATTTCACTACGAGATGCCCTTGTTAAAAACATCTACTGTATCTCCATTTAAACACTAATTCTTCAGTATTAAATGACATTTAAGTACAAACATATACCCAATATCTTTCTCAGTGCTGGATTTGCAAATGTAAACATTGTTGTGTCGTTGTCATGTTGAAGAGGAAGCGAGTAGTACATTCGATACCTGACTTTGAAAAGGTGGTATCAATTATGAAAATGATGAAATCGAATATAAACATCTGCCTTTTGAAATGTTGTATCTAGAAAAGGCCGAATGAATGTTAAAACGGCTTGTCATGAGCTAGAACCAATCCCAGGAACCATCAGGCAATTCTAGGCGCTAGTCAGCGTTAGGTGAAGACACCCACATGCTAGAGCAATTTTGGCAATGCCAATTCACTTAACCTGCAAGTCTTTAGACATAAACCTGAGTATCCGTATAGGAAACTTAAGCGGACATGCGGAGAAACTCCACATAAGGAGCAACTGGGATGCGAACCCCCGTTTCCGCATTGCAAGGCAACAGAACTTAAAAGGCATCACTAAAATATTTTTTCTAAATATTACTAAAACTCTGTAAACATCTATATAAACATCAGCGAGTGATTTCTACAAGATATAAAACAGTTTGTTCACCAATTACCTGATAAACTGTCTATGAAGTCATTAATGGGACCGTTTCTGTACATTAGCATAAACGCTCTTTGGTGTAGGGAAGGTTTTCCGAACAAGCAGATCAGAATACGTTTCTATGACAACACTAAATATAATGAATCTGGCCACCTTTTTAGTTGCTTTAATTTTAGACACCTTATTGCAGTAATTGTCCACGATTAAGCAGATATTTAGTGATAAAGGCAGCCACTGCCCCGCGGTGTTGCACACACTTGAACAATAGCACGAGCCGAGTTGCAGGGGAATCAGAAGGCGACGCTGTGGCCGGTGGTGTGCACATGCGCGGCGGAGAGGAAATAGCTGCGGTGCAGCCAGGCGGCACAGCGCAATACTGAGCAACTATAGCGGCTTTTAAAATATGAGCTTTGCGTGTAATATGCGTTTAAGTCAGTTTGTATAATTAAAAAAGGCGTTATAGGGAAACATTGAGATATTGTGATAAAGCTTAATGACTGTATATAGGTACATCCTGCAGAATACGACGGAATACCAGCTCTGCAACGCATTATTACCATTGTCCATTTAATAATAATAATAAAAAAAAAAGATTTGAAAATTGTTCCATGATAAGTGAATACTGAATTCACACCACCCCCACCATGAAGCAAGGTGGTGGCAGCATCACGCTCTGCTGCGGTCCCTGGAAGGATTGCAAGGGTATAGGAGAAAAAAAAGATGCGGAGAAATATCGGGAAATACACCAGAAAGGCATACTGTAGTCTGCATGAGAACCGCGAACTTGAAGAATTATCTTCGTAAGTCAACAAACTCCAACATACAGCCAAACTATACTGGAATGTGCTTTGAAAAAACAGTTTTAATACCGAGTATTAACTGCAATACATTTAAACCAATTCGTAGCGTTTGCTTTTATTTATGTATTAGTACAGTGTATTAATCAAAAAGGGGAATTGTCTTTGACATTCAGGAAACGTTTCCTGATGATCATTGTCAAAAACATCAAATCTAAATTCACAGTGATTCACTGCTGTAAAACAATAGAACATGAAAAAGTCCAAAAGGTGGATACTTTCTATAGGCACTGTATCTATAAGACAAAGATCATTATTCACGGAAAAAGTGCCTGTTTTGTTAAGAAAAAGTAAAAAGTCAAAGAAAACCCTTATATCACAGATAAGGTAAATGACTATCTTAAGTTTTACAATTAAAGAAAAACAATGAAATCTATGAGAATGTCTAAAATTTATTTTATATAAGTTAGACATTAGTGTTGATTAAATATTTCTAATGTCACCATCATTTTTAAAGATTTTCTGAACCAAGGATAGAACAAAGCATAAATAATTGGATCAATGCAGAAATTCAGTGCTATTAAATAACTCACAACTAACTGCACAGTTGGTAAATCTTTTAAATTGGTTTTGAAAAATATTTGAACTAGAAAAAACATAAAGCCAGGTGAACAGAGAACGATATAAGCTATTATCACTATTCCTAGGGTTTTAGCAGCTTTTATTTCAGATGCTTTAGACAATGGTTTATTTTTGCTGTCTGCAGATTTTGTCTCTTGCATCATACAGTTGATAGCTTTTACGTGTCTTCTTGCTGTAACAAATATTACTGAATACAAACAAATTATAATCATCATAGGCAATAAAAACGTCAGTACATGATGTATTATCCACCAGTATAAAGAATGATAAAATCTGCACATACCCACACACAAGAAGGTTACAACAAAACCTTTATGAATAACAAATGCATATGAATAAAAAAATGCTAACAACCATATGAAAATGATACATGTACCTGCCACTGAATTTGTTACATATCTGCTGTAAAAAAATGGATTACACACAGCAAAGTAGCGGTCAAATGATATGCTTAACAAATTTAAAACAGAAACAAAAAGTAAAAAATAGAAATATGTTTGAAAGTAAGGACAAAATGCATCACCAAAGTACCAGCAATTCTCTATTATTTCAATAAACTGAAAAGGCAGAATAAGAAAACCGCCTAGGAAATCTGCCACAGCAAGCGAAAGGATAAGTAAGTTAGTAGGAGTGTGAAGCTCCCTGAAATGAGAGACAGTGATGATCACAAACAAGTTTCCAAACACAGTAGCTACAAACAGAATTCCTGCGGACAGGTAAAGTACTATTAATATTTCGGTTTGCCTCACAATTTTAATGCAAGTTTCATTATTATCAGGATAGCAGTATGGTTCTGAATCCATGATTTTAGTTTTATAAAGTTCCTTTTAATCGATACAGTATTACTCTTCTCAGTTTTGATAATGTGACCCTCTGAAAGTCGTTAGCATAGTTTATATATTTGCAAGATCCTGAAAGATTAATGGAAATCTTTTTACTCCAATTACAGAGCCGTTGTACTCCCAAGTGTAACAGAAGTGGTTTGTTTTTCAGGAACAAGTCCTGATTAGTTATTTACTAATAATAAATAAACATTCAACTCTACTTTTTACCTGTATTTTATTATTGATGTTGCTGAACATATGTACTGCATTTGTAAAAATATTAAAGTATTTTTATATGTTAAATGTATTCCTTAAAAATAGACATCAGCTTTTTTTAATTTATCCATTCATTTCCTAGTCTGTTGCCAGCGTACATCTATTTAGCAGTATCTGGCAATAACCTGCCCCACAGCATTAGCAGTTTCATATTTTTCTCTGTAAATCTATGGCATTTAATTTTAAGTTGTGATATCCAAATGCATATGTTTGTGTACTGATGTATGCTAAACTTTTACTTCACAAAAATAGATATACTATTATGCAATCTATTGCAGCTGTTTTATTCTGTTTGCAAAGTATAATGCTTGTTTTTCCCTTGAAATATTCACTACCATACCAAATGTCAGTCTTGTATTTACCCATCGGGGAGGCATGCAAGAGCATGAAATAAAACTAGAAGCATATCTACAGCTTACTCTTAAGCAGTAAGGTAGTTGATGTCTTCTTGGTAATTGCAGTTGTATTTCTTCTCTTTTTCTGTATTCTTCCTCCAGCTTCCCTTTGATATTGAGCGTTACTAGTATCAATAAATACAGGACTTCATTTACTAGCGATAAGCATTGTGCAAGAACCAGGAACAAAGAATTTAAAGAAAAGAAGAAGAAAAAAAGCATTAAGTTGAACGGGTCTATCCAAACTGGTCCTACCAAAGAAACAGAAACTCCTGTGACTCAAGACCACACATTCAAAATAAGATTCTTTAACAGAGCACTGTACAAAACTACTATGCATCATTTGTTTTTGCTGACATGACTCACTGTTGAATTTGTCATAAATATTAATAAGTAACTGTCACTAACTAAATCACTTTAAGAGTTTTTGTTACAGTCCCAACGGGAGAAAAAAAAGGGGGAATTTTTTGAAATTTTAAATGAGTGCACTAAAGGGACAGTCAAAGAGTAGTCAGGTGAAAGTCTGGGTCAAGGCTATGACGATGTGAGTCCTAAATCAATGTTAACATTTCAGGACAAGAATGTCTAGTTTGTGAACTGTAGCTGCGTTTATCCAAAATTACTAAACTACTGCAGCTTTTAGTTTACGCCATAGGATGTGTAGATGCCACATGGACTGGACGGGTATCCCGGCCAGAATAGGGGATGATTCCTTACCCAGACAGGAAGTTCCTAACTGGCAGATATGCATCCCAGCCAGGGAGTAGAAAGGATCAGACCCGGAAGGAAGAGCCAAAAGGCCACTGAAAAAAATATATTATTGCTGGGGGTTTCTCAATCCCCAAGAATGCTAGATGGCAGCGGCCCTGGATATCAGTGCCCAGTGGGAAGCCAACAGGGTATGCCAGGAAATGTAGTCTGGCAGAGCAGCCCTGCTGAGGTCACTGAGCACCGCAAGAGGGCACTACAAGGAGACAAGCTCTGTTATAATGGACTTTTACATGACCCGGGAGTCACCCTGACACTGGAAGTACTCCCGGGTCCATAATAAAAGGGAACACACTCCCTTTTCCAGGCGACTCGGAGCTGGGAAGACAGAAAGCAGCACACGACTGGAGGAGAGTAGTGCGGTGGTGAGAGCTGAATCGTGGAGCGAGAAAATCTGTGCTTGTGTTACAGTGAAGGTATTGTGCTGAATAAAAACCATCCTTTATTTGAACCCGGGACTCATTGTGTGTTCGTTTTGGGGGTTTGGGACATTGACACCCTGGTTTTCTTCACAGATGATTCACACATTGACAACAATGCAGCCGCTCAACATGTAGCAGCTCCTGGTCTCTCAGAGAAGGTGCTTTCTTTTGACGTTGGAGGTCAGGAGAGAAGAGGAGGCAGAAAACTAACTTTGTGATAATGAAAGAGCCTATGATTTAATTTAATATTTCTGAAATGAGAGGAATGGGATATTTGTTTTTTATGGCAATTCACTTCTCAGTAATCAATACAGAGACACAGAGGTCCACACTTCATATGTATAAAAAAGAAGCCCATGGTAATGATTATGAGTTTTGAAGAATTTAGTTTCTATTTTATGTCTTATTTATTTTTACCATTTTCCAAATATTTTTATTTTTAAAGTAATTTTTATTTACCATTTCTCCACCATTTTGTTTGTCATAGGTGCCACTGTTTTGTCTAATTTTAGACAAGGAACTCTAAATGTCGATAATGAAGCTTTGTGGTTGTTTCCATGTGACGCTTCTGGCATACCTGATTTTGGGTTCTTTGCATTTGCCGATCACAATTCTAATATTTGTCTTAATTATCTTCCCAGAACATAATTGTGCACTGTTTAAAATAAATGATTCTGAAATAAAGGTGTTTGGGAATATAGAGCAAAAGCAAAAACACAAACAGGTATTACCAAACACTTTATCAAGGAAATGGTATTGAAATTTCGTCATATGCATCAAAAGGTAGATGCACTAGTAACAGCTCCCCTTTAGGTGCTTCAGGTGGTTCTTGCAAGTCTTGCATGTCTAACAGATTTGTGAGTTATTCCAAAAAGTACAGTGGCTTTATTAATCAATGCAGACTGTTTTTTGACCTATAGTCTGATACTTCTGTTACAGATTGCCATTTATTATATCTCTCCTGGATGAGCAGCCAGTGAAATGGACATCTACTCGTTATGATTTCAGCTATCCCATTTACTTTACTTTTGGTGTTTTTTTGATTTCCAAAATCATTGCTAAACTCATTACGCAAAAAGTGAATATTAATAGATTATTGGACATCAAACAAGAACATTCATCCTTTAACAAATATTTAGTCTCATTTGAAACAATCACAACTGGGGAGAGTGACTTTGGAATTATTACTTAAAATCAATATGATAAAGGACGATTTTGCTAGCCACAATTTTGGCAAATCTCTTAATGATATTATTGATTTAGCCTTAACACAAGCAAAGACTGAATGACAGACAGTTAGAAAGAAAAGCTTCTAAAGAAATTTCTATAAAACCAAGTACTGTACATCAACATATAAAGTAGCAAAAAACATTTATGAAAGGAAAAAAAAGAAGTATAGTGAAAAAACTATGTTTCTACTGGTGGCATGGGACTTGCCGTTTCCAGTTGTGCAAAATTGAAGAAAAACAAATAGGCGCATCCTGCTTGCAGCCTAACAGTTTAATTTATAAATTGACGGTACTGGTCAATGCTGTATTACTTCCTTTGTTATTCAAAGTGAGATACTACAGTTGATTGTAGGATTCTGTTGACTTTTAAAATATAATTTAATATTTACCTGGCATAGGTACGAATTAATTACTTAGGGTCTAAATATCATAAAAAGTGCTTAATATCCATCCAGTCACCTGTTTTTCAGGTTAACTTGTTTCCATCACATACATATTCATTGATTTTACTGTCACACAGAGAATATGACTGTGTCAATGATTTATGGCTGAGGCTAAAAGAAAATTTACAAATTAAGTTAATAAGGCCACCAGAAAGCTTGAGGTGGGAATTTTCTTCATACAGAATGTAATGATTCTTGCAAATTGAAAAAAATGCTATAAAAAATAATCACTTAATTAAATGATAAGATTCATAAATGTAACTAAATTTAATCTCAGGAGTTATTATAATCCATTTTGAATAAGAAAAGGAGAAGAGTGGTAGAATGCCACTAACAGTCATTGCTAGTTATGCGTTATTCATTGGCCAATTCTGTTTCTGAAATACTTTTTTTTGTGATATATTGAATGTTGGTATGGTTTAGCCAGGGCTCTATCCTTACTCTGTGTTCTGTTTAACAGCTTATTTTGTTTTTGTTGATGTTTTTTTAACTATTTTCTGTGTATTTGTTAAGTTCTGTAATTTAATATTTTTCATTTTTTATTGTTATCTGGTTTTTTAAGTATTGTAATGTTGTTAAGCATTTTATTTAGTTTGTGTGTTATATTATTGCCATTGTCTTGTTTATTCTAAATCTAAAGGGGGACCCTGACACTGCGGCTAAAAAACCCCCCTAAGCCTATATATAGCTATAGCCATTATCTTATATATAAACGCCTACGCATGGAAGTGTGTGTGTCTGTCCGGCCTGGAAGTGAAAGGTGGAATCGGGGTAAGGGTTCCACCTCCAAGGAAAAAGAAAGCTCACTTAGCCGCTAATAACACAAGCGAGGCCAGCACGTCAGCAAAACAAAACCTCCGAAGAAAGCCAAAGTCACTTAGCTGCTAATATCAGCAAAATGGTATCCCTTTTACTTTTCCTCCCGCCGCTAATACACAAGAGTAGTATAAGCAAGGGGGTTTCTGTCAAAATGTCAAAAAATGATTGATGACTTAAACCCCGCCCCCTTTGGATCAACATAATTAAGCCCCACCCCCCTTTTGATGGATGTCTGATCCTTCCTTGAACCCACCCCCACATCCTGTTTTCCCCAGGAAACTGTCAAGATCCATTTGATGGATGTCTGTCCCTTCCTTGAACCGGCCCCCACATCCTGTTTTCCCCAGGAAAACTGTCAAGACCCATTTGATGGATGTCTGTCCCTTCCTTGAACCCACTCCCACCCCCCACCCACCTGTTTGCCCCAGGAAACTGTCAAGAGCAGACTTGATGGATGTCTGCCCCCCTCCTTCACCCCGCCCCTGCCCCCTCCCGAGGACAAGTCCAGGCATGTTGCGGCCGGACCCTCGACATGTCCGTGCAAGTTTCTATCCAGACCCTGCCGTCCACACCACCATGTCCCCAGGCATGAAGGTCCTGCCTCTGCCTCCAGCCCCGGTCAGGCAACCCCTGATGACGGCCCCTTCCACTTCCTTGACCACTTCTCCCGAGGACATGCCCACACACATACATGTTCCAGCCAGTCCGATCTGCCTTATAGCCATTCCTGCTTCTACTGCTTCGGGTAAGAACCCTCTGTATCTATCTATCTATTATTTAAAATATCTATCTAACCTTTGCTTTATCACTTGTAAACCGCTTTTATCTAAGTCAAGCCGCCTTCTCCATCTCACAGACAGTCTCTACATTGAAAAAGCCTTTACTTCACACCGCTGGGTGCATGAAGCCCACAGAAATACATGCTGTCCGGCTCTCTCTGTCTACACCGAGACTCTCGGAGCAGGCAGAAACCCCTGCGCGTGCCCGCCCTCGAGTATGAGCTGTCCAGGGCCTGAGTTCTGCGCAGCTGTAAGATGATGGGTGTCACGTTGGGGGAAGGCCCTGCGAAATCGCATGCAACCAACGGAGGGCAAGCTCACACCCCCTACCCCCCTGAGGGCTGACTGTTTGTGAGAGCCCAGACCTTCTGACCATGATATGTAAAGGTTGTACTTAACTTTTAAAGTTAAGGGATTTTAAAAATCATACACATAGTTAAATAATAGGCAGCAGGGATCTTTTAAAACATGTTTGAGATGTATAAAAAGCTATCCTTGGGTTTATAATTTGTATATTTTAAAAAGCCCTGTTCCATCCAAGTTAGATTGCCTTAAACACATCAGACCTCTGGGGATAGAGAAAGGCGTTTTAAAACACTCCTTGGCAAAACCAAAACCATTGGGAGCGATTCACAGCTCAGAGGCGCCTGTTGAGTCCCCTGGATCAGGCCAGATCATGATCTTAAAACCTATGTCAGATCATTCGGGGTTCAGTGTGAAAAATGGCCGCTTTGTTAAAGTGCTTCGGGTATTTACAAATAACCTATTAAGGGCGAGAGTCTGTCTAGCTACCGTAAAATAGAATTTTTATATGGACCCGCTTCTATCGGAATGAATCGTGCATGAAAAGGTGCGCCGTGTAATAGAACGTGCAGGGTTTAACGCATGAGCTGTGCGTGCACGTGCGTGTGTGTGTGCGCGTATGTGAGAGTGTGTGTGTGTGTGGATTGCTTGTTTAAAGAGAGTATGCATTTTGTATGAACCGCGGCAAGCTTTGGAAGCGGGACTTGTTATTTTAAAGAGCATATGCCTTTTGTTTTTTTTAGACGATAACCCTTTACAGAGTGAATCAGTTTCTCAAAGGGTTTTCCCCGGGCTGCCCAACAGCAGTAAGTGTCATTTTAGATTTCAGTTTACCGAAGAAACGTAGGAGGCATACAGATATCCAGATTTTGTGAAAAGAGGTCTTTAACTGAGAAGTTCATACTTTATTTCCAGGTCTCAATCCTCCGGGTATTTTAACGCAAGTGTTGGACGGATCAGAAAATCTATCCCTGTACCATAACTGGCAGAATCTACTAACACCACCGCTCTCTGGGAGCAGCGTTCAGCATTCTCCGGCACCCTCTGAGAGCGGCATTCAGCGTTCACCGGCGCCCTCTGAGAGCCGTGTTCAGCATTCTCCGGCGCCCTCTGAGTTCAGCTTTAATTCCAATCTCTTGGAATGAAGGTTTTGCTTCAAACTCCACAAAACGCGCAAATTGAATGAAAAGACGCTCAGGTCTGAAAGTATCTGCGACATCCATAAAGTCTGCCCTCTCTGCAAACGGAGATACATTGTGAATGCAGAGTCAAAATCTCACAAGTGTCGACGCAAACACTGTCACGTTTGTAGAATGATCATGAAAGAATCTAATGAAAATTTGCTTCAGTGACTGTCTAATATTCACTTCAGTGAATGAATCAAGTGTGTAGGTCTCAGAAAAATTGAAGTCATGTCTAATCTTGATATTGTTAAATTTTGGACGCTCCGTTATAGACAAATTATTTAATCTAGAAGTGTAGGGCTGTGGGGAGCTTACTGACGGGTCTGGAGATGAAGGATTGTCCGTATATGAGGAAGATGGCTGTAGAGAGTTGGCTTCAAGACTCAAGTTTACCCCAGATGAATTAGTCACTTCAGAGCCTGTCTGAGGAGTTGAATTATCCGACCCTGTTAAGTCATCAGCAGGCGAGTGCTGATGCGAGGCAGATGGTTGTGGAGAGTTGGCTTCAAGAGTCGAGTTTACCACGGACGGAATAGTCACTCCGGATCCTGTCTGGGGAGTTGAATTATCCGACCCTGATAAGTCATCAGCAGACGAGTGCTGAAGATGGACCTTGCTGCACCCTGAGGTAGAAGGCTGTATTACTATATCGCTGACAGTGGGGATCTAATTGCGCCGGAGGAGCATGAGGACCCTGACATCCCCGAGGCAGAAGATTGTAGGGTTTTTACATTCGTGTCTAGAGTATTAGGTTGTTGTGAAGGGCCTGAAGACGTTCTGGCCTCAGAAGAGGTATTCTTCAAAAGATCCAGCAGAGCATTAACTACGGCTATTTCATTAGAATTTAGAACCTGGCGCGAATTATTAATGAGGTCAAAATTGTCGATCAGATGTGTCACTGGGTGTGGTGATTGAACAATTTGAGGAGATCGCGGAGGGGTGGGGATTTTAGGGGGCTTTATAGAATATTCTAGGTTATCAGACATCTCTTTTAATAGTCTCAGGCTTTCACTGGTCAGTCTTTTCCTACCTTTACGCCCTCCAGAATATTCACACACACTCTCTGTATCACTGCCGCTGCTGTCACTGCCGGTGACGCTGCTGCCGCTAGAGCTGCTTCCAGGCATGACCTAAATTTAAGCAAAGGTTACAATTATGAACTCAGAATATAATAATAATAATAATAATAATAATAATAATAATAATAATAATAATAATAATAATAATAATAATAATAATAATTTGCAATCAATGTTATTTTTCATGAAAAAAATAATATAAACCCTAGCCTTTAATTATGGGTTAGAGCAATGTAAAAAGCATACATATACATCAAGTATAAACACATTTCGGGTATGGAGTTGTACACAGGAGCCTCTAATTCTACAAATTGCACCAGTAATCGGTGAAGTTGTTCAGTCAGCTGCTCCAGTCTTTCTCGATGTCTCCGCTGGTGGTGAGGACGAAGGGAATATCGGGGTGAATAGCGAATTCTATGCCGAGATCCATGGTCAGAGTGAAGCGTTGCCGGCAAAGGGGGTCACCGGCTAGAATTAGAGGGCGTCGGTGATAGTGGAGAAGACTGCAAGAGATTGGAATTAAAGCTGAGCTCAGAGGGCGGCAGAGAATGCTGAACTCCGCCCTCAGAGGGCGCCGGAGAATGCTGAACGCTGCTCCCAGAGAGTGGTGGTGTTTGTAGATTCTGCCAGTTATGGTACAGGGCTAGATTTTCTGATCCGTCCAACACTTGCGTTAAAATACCCGGGGGATTGAGACCTGGAAATAAAGTATGAACTTCTCAGTTAAAGACCTCTTTTCACAAAATCTGGATTTCTGTATGCCTCCTACGTTTCTTCGGTAAACTGAAATCTAAAATGACACTTACAGTCATCTCTCACCTATCGCGGGGGTTACGTTCCAGAGCCCCCCGCGATAGGTGAAAATCCGCGAAGTAGCGACCTATATTTATTTTATTATTTATACATATTTTAAGGCTTTATAAACCCTTCCCACACTCTTATAAACCTTTCTCACTCACTTGTTAACCTTTCCCACACTCTTATAAACACTTCCTATGCTCTTAAACACTTTCTACATTCTTAAACACCGCAGACCAACACTGCACACTGCACGCAGCGATCAGACGTCGATGTGTCTGCACTCGCTTTGTGAAGAGGGGCAGCTGAATTCACGCTGAGCAGAAATTGACTTTGTGCTGCTTCTGCAAAAATGCCTGCTTGTCGCTCTGTGCGTTCGGAAGGAGGAGGAGGAGTGGGGGTGTGTGAGGGCTGAACGCACGTTCGCTCAAACTCTGCTCCCCGGAGGGGCAGTACGCTCCTGCCACTTCGCATTGTCAAGGGGGTGGGGAGCTGAATGAACGCTAAGGAGAAGTGGACTTTGTGCTGGCTTTGTGCTGCTGGTCGCTCTGCGTGTCAATAATTTAAAAGCCTGTACAGCACCTATTTTCCTGTCTCACTGTCTTGTCTTGCGTGAAGTTAAAATGTTTTATAATAGTGAGATGTTACTCATATCCTTAGCCCGACATCCACATATCATATGTGTTAACAAAGTGTGTTTTATAAGTTTACATGTGTTTAAAGCATGTGGGATGGGTATTTTAAGGCTTAAACTATAAAAATGTTTATTTATATGGTCTTTCTATATCGCGGATTTTCTCCTGTTGCTGATGGGACTGGAACATAACTTCCGTGATAGGCGGGCAATCCCTTGTATTTAAAAACCCACAAAGTTGTGAATCCATGAAAAGTGAACCGCGAAGTAGGGATTACTGTACTGCTGTTGGGCAGCCCGGGGAAAACCCTTTGAGAAACTGATTCACTCTGTAAAGGGTTATCGTCTAAAAAAACAAAAGGCATACGCTCTTTAAAATAACAAGCCCTGCTTCCAAAGCTTGATACATCTAAAAGTCACCCGGACTTTGTGTCTACTAGGTGTTATTAAAATAATTACATTTAGCAAAATGAATGAGTGAAAACGCTTATGCCCGAGCGCTCCCAAGCTCGCGCACACACACAAACACACACACACACGTTGTAAACAGAGTATTTTAAAAAAAAAGGTTCTTACCTGCTTCCGCATAATGAATCGGAGACTCTATAGGAATATAGCCCTCTAATAAAAACAAAAAATTAAAGGATTCACCATTCGTTTTTAAAACAAACTTTATCACTGTACCTTTTCCATTATACAGCCATAATTATACTCAAATATTCACTCACACATGACCCTTCATCAAACTCTTTCATGAACGGTACAGACAGATAGAAAATGTCCATATCAAAAGGTTACAACTGATCATGTGCGCTTACACATGCCCACGCGCAAGCACATGCAAACATTCCCAAACTTCATGCGAATATTTAAACATTTATCATTTTTAAAAAGGGTCTTACCGTTTTCCGAGTCTGCTCAGATGTACAGTTCTAAGAAAAAAAAATATATATATAAGGATTGAGCCAATCGCTAAGGTTTCACCCCACCGTTTTAAAAACATAATCATTTAACGCGTATAAGAATCATGAATAGGGATTACCATGATCATGTGAGACACGGTTCTCTGCAGAATAGTCTGTATGAATGATAAATATATTTCATTTAGTCCTAGCCATAAATACTAGAAATCATTAAGAATTATGTGAAAACGCACCGTCACGGCTGAAATTCATCTTGTCTTTCTGAAAGGCAAGCAGGGTTTTGAGGGTGTGTTCCCGACACAACTCAATTTATAGAGAAAAGAGCGGTATTTTGGAAGGGATTACGGTGATTTGCGATAGCAGATGCGTGACAAGCATTTTAACTGGACATCCATGTATTGTCCGATGTCCAGTTCACATCACAGCCTTTGACCGGACGCCGAAAAGTCCAATATTTTTTTAAAAGTAACCTTTGTAAGCCGTTGATTTCTTTTAGTATCTGTATGTCACAAGGTGAGGCCATTTTTCACACTGAACCCTGAATGATCTGACATAGGTTTAAAGATCATGATCTGGCCTGATCCAGGGAACTCAACAGGCGCCTCTGAGCTGTGAATCGCTCCCAATGGTTTTGTTGTTGCCAAGGAGTATTTTAAAATGCCTTTCTCTATCCCCAGCGGTCCAATGTGTTTAAGGTAATCTAACTTGGATGGAACAGGGCTTTTTAAAATATACAAATTATAAACCCAAGGATAGCTTTTTATACGTAATTTAAAAGGGAACTGTTGCATACGTCTGTGTGATTTTTACAAGGCTTATATCAAACTATATTTAAAATGGGATGGAAAAGGGCTTGTTTTAGATATAATTCAATTATAAAACCAAGGATAGATTTTTATACGTCTCAAACGTGTTTTAAAAGATTCCTGCTGCCTATTATTTAACTGTGTGTGTGATTTTTAAAATCCCTTAACTTTAAAAGTTAAGTACAACCTTTACATATCATAGTCAGAAGGTCTGGGCTTTCACAAACAGTCAGCCCTCATGGGGTGAGCTTGCCCCCTGTTGTTTGCATTCGATCTCGCAGGGCCCCAGCGTGACACCCATCATCTTACAGCTATAGGCCCTGGACATTTTGCGCCTGTGCAGAACTCAGGCCCTGGACAGCTCGTACTTGAGGGCGAGCGTGCGCAGGGGTTTCTGCCTGCTCCGAGAGTCTCGGTGTAGACAGAGAGAGCCGGACAGCATGTATTTCTGTGGGCTTCGTGAACCCAGCGGTGTGAAGTAAAGGCTTTTTCAACGTAGAGACTGTCTGTGAGATGGAGAAGGCGGCTTGACTTAGATAAAAGCAGTTTACAAGTGATAAAGCAAAGGTTAGATAGATATTTTAAATAAGCAGTAGAGGCAGGAACAGCTATAAGGCAGATCGGACCGGCTGGAACATGTGTGTGTGTGGGCATGTCCTCGGGAGAAGTTGTCAAGGAAGTGGAAGGGGCCGTCATCAGGGGCTGCCTGACCGGGGCTGGAGGCAGAGGCAGGACCTTCATGCCTGGGGACGTGGTGGTGTGGACGGCAGGGTCTGGATAGAAACTTGCACGGACATGTCGAGGGTTCGGCCTCAACATGCCTGGACTTGTCCTCCGGAGAGGGGGTGGGCCGGGGTGAAGGAGGGGGGCAGACATCCATCAAGTCTGCTCTTGACAGTTTCCTGGGGCAAACAGGTGGGTGGGGGGTGGGAGTGGGTTCAAGGAAGGGTCAGACATCCATCAAAAGGGGCGTGACTTAATGACACTAGTCCAAAGGGGCGTGGCTTAAGTCTTCAATCATTTTTTGACATTTTGACAGAAACCCCCTGGCTTATACTACTCTCAAGTGAGGTGAGTATGTCAGCAAAATGAATCCTCCTAGGAGAGAGATGCCCAGAGTAGTTCTTTCAATTACCTGACATCTCTACATTTCAATTTTTTTTCTGATGATTTCAATAGTTTCTAGGACCCTGGGCTTTTTACAGCACAGTCTTACACAGCTATACTGTATAACGATAAGAAATAAATATAAAATACTCATCAGAAATATACAAAATAGTTAAATTTTCAGCAAGTCTAATAGGCTTTATTTTTCCATCATTTTTAATTTTTTAATTTATTTTCACTCAGTATTTAGATTTCTTCAAATGCAGGGTCTGGGTTCACATGCACCTACTGTCTTGATTGGCAATACCTGTGCAGTTGTTAGTAGAATTATATCTTAACATCCTTCTTCGAGAACAATAAAGTTCATAGCTGATCATTTTGAGCTTTTAGTACATATAAGGATATGATATGAGTATTGTTAGTTTATCATAACTCACCTAAAATTCCAGACAGACATAAAATTTCTAGCACATCATGAGTATGAAAGCCTGCATGCCCAGAAAAATGGGAGGTTAGTTATTCATACATATTTGGCAATAAATTATATTTTACTGTATTTCAACATTTATTGTGAGATCTAAGCCAAGTTGTTTCCATCAATATTGGTAGTGATTTAACAACAAGATGAATGTAAAATAATTGGTAGCTGCACTTCTTACTGGATATTCTGTTAGTGCTAAAACAGTGGCCTTTGGAACTGAAAGGATTTTGGAAGCAACACAAATTATTTGCTTGGACTTGTGGCCTCCAAAACCTTGCAGTTCATTAGGGTAATAATTGTGTTTCTACTCTTAAACATCAGATGTTTCATTGAAAGCTGATTTTGAGTTGGCACAGTGGCCCCAACACAAGTAGATGTGAATTGGAAGACGTATGGGACCACCAGGACTCTTTCTAGAGTTGGGTGTTTGGCCAACTGAGCACTCAGGCAATGAGGCCCTCAGGGAGGTAACCAAGAAACCAATAGTTTTAACACAAAAGTAGTTGGCCAAGATGGGAGAACCGATTGGAAAGACAACCATCTCAGCAGCACTCTTGAGTAAATGACAGCAGCCTCATTAAAATTTTCCAACTGGCATTTAAAGGACTCTAGCAGCATGGGAAAAAGATTCTGTCTGTTGAGACAAAAATTGAACTCATTTGGCAGAACTCCAGGTACTATGTCAGGCAAAGACCCGGCACTGCTCATCATTTGCCTAATTCCATCTGTACTGTGAAACGTGGTGGTGGCAGCTATAGGGGGTTGCTAGTCAGCAGAAGGGACAGACAACTGGTTTGAATTGCGGCAATGATGAATGCAGCCAAATACGGAGAGGTCCTATTCAAGGGTGCACACAACTTTTCAGCACAACAATGACACATAACATACAGCCAAGACAAGGCTGAAGTGGCTTTGTCCTTGAGTAGCCCAGCCAAAGCCCATACTTAAACCTCATAGAACATCTGTGGAGAGACCCAGACATGGTAGTTTACAGATGCTTCCCATTCAGTCTAATGAAACATGAGAGGATCTGCCAGGAATAATGGGATAAAGTGCACAAATCCAGGTGTGCAACGCTTGTAGAGAATTATATGAAAATGCTGAATTCTGTAATTGCTGCCAAAGGGACTTCTAGAATTTACTGAATTAAAGGTCTGAATACCTGTATGAATGAGAGATTTCAGTTTTTGATTGTTAATGAATTTGCAAACCTCTGAAAATATGTTTTCACTTTGTCATATGGATTATTGAGTGTAAACTGATGGGCAGTAAAGGCAAATATTGTCCAGTTAAAAGTAAATCTACAACACAGTAAAGTGTGCAGAAAGTGGAATAAAGCTGCTCATTTCAATGTTCTGCTGACTTAGTGATAAAGTCATTCCCAGGCTGATGTAGCTTGTTTGTTGGTAGACTGAACATATTATGGCTAGTAGGAGTCGGCGATAGGATTAATATTGGTGTAGGAGTCCGAAATGAATTAATTAAAAGAACTGTTAAGCTACTGTCTCCAACTTCCTTATTTCCTACATAAAACTGTCCTACATTACAGAATTTAAAAAAAAAGTACTGGGATTATGGAAAATAAAACTAAAACAACGAAATTTCACTATTTTGTCATTACCCATTTTCGTACACTGCTCTTTCTAATCACTTTCTCTGTTCACTTTCGAGGCTTCCTTCTTCCATCTCCCCATCCATACACACACGTGCTCACACACCGCCTTCGTTCCTGTCTCCTCCCCTCCTGCACACGCATCTTCTGTCTTTCTATGAAGTCACAGACGACCCAGAGCCTCTCCTAAATAAAGTAAATAGAAAACATTCTAAACATTAATTACAAGACGTCACAATATTATAGAGTATTGTTGAATGTGATCACAATTCATGTCAGGTTATGTTTTAAACATTATGTACAATATAAATAAAGAACAGAGGACTAGGGATGTTTTTTGCTGTTCTGTTCACTTCTGGTTTTCATCATCTTTGAAGCATCACGTTTCAAGCACCAGTTTTTGAGTCTCACCCTTCTTAGTCGCAACAATATTGTAATTACGCGGGGGTTGTGCGAGAGACTGATGAATTGAATTAGCCTCTCTGTGACGATCGCTGGAGAGTTGCCCTTAAAGGATCTTGAGTATCTTCAGTGCTGCCCAGATGTTCACGTGCCGCAGCTGCTTTGTTCCTGGTCCGCTTGTGCTTGGCACACCGTCCATGATGAGCCTGAGTGGCGGCGAAAGGTTTTTTTTTTTCTAAAGTACACATCGATGTAGAGGCGCGCCGTGTATCCAGAGTTGTAATGTCTGAGGACTGGCTAATTATGTGGGTGGTAGAATGATGATTAAAGGGTTAAACATAATGCAGCAGGTCATCAAAGTACAAAACACACATAAAAATATCGGAAGTGATTTGATCGGCACCTTCGCAGATCACACACTGCGCGTGGGGCTCACGATCAGATTACCGATGTACAGTATATGGCAGGACGTTTTAGCTTTGAATCATTTTTCTGGATATGAAATTTAAAAGGGTAGATATATATAATATCCTCATTTTCAAAACTGACATCACCTTTTTGAAATTTGATATCGAAGTTTTTAATATTTGATATCAGCATTTTGAATTTTGATATCAGTAATTACAAATGTATCAATTTAGCATTTCTACGTTTGATATCCAGTGCCGTTTTCAAAGTGTCCAAAACAGACTGTCACTTCAACCAATCATTTTAAAGTTGCTGTACTACTTCAATTAAAGGCGCAGTTGTCCACCACCTAGAATGAAGCCTATTGCACAGGCAGTTTACAGTTACAGATTACTTCTTACAAAAAGAGATCAAAGAACAACATATTTAATTCTGCCTGAAACGTTTCTCTGAAGGTATTGTTACAGCATGTTTAAAATACGAAGACAAAGGTGTTTTTATTCCAGGAATGGGTGAATGATTTTGTTTCTACACGCACACGTGTAGAAACAAGCAGTTGAGTAAAAATATATGCATTCCTTATAATAAATAATCCTAAACTCAGCCTTACAGTTTCTGTAAATAATAGTTTGCTGAAAACACTCCGTTTGATTGATAATTCTCTACGACGTGCACTTGTTAAAAACATTTATCACCATTTAAAAACTAATTCTTTAGTACTATTTCTTTAAATGACATTAAGTACAAACATATACCCAATATGTTTCTTTCTCATGTGTCGACCTATAGATTTGCAAACGTAAACGTTGTGTCACATGTCGTGCCAAGAAATTGAAGAGTAGGCGAGTAGTACATTCGCTATCAGACTTTGAAAAGGTGGCATCGATCTTGAAAATGATGAAATCGAATATAAACGATATCAGCCTTTTGAAATTTCGTATCCAGAAAAGACCAAATGCATGTTAAAAAGGCTTGTCATGAGCTAGAGAGCCTATCCCAGGAATCATCAGGCACAAGGCAGGAACAATACTAGGCGTCAATCCATTGTTAGGTGAAGACAACCACCTGCTAGAGCCATCTTGGCAATGCCAATTCACATAACCTGCAAGTCTTTAGGCATAAACCGGAGCATCCGTATAGGAAATTTAAGCGGACATGGGGGAGAAACTCCACATAATAAACTCCAAATTGCAAGGCAACAGCACTTAAAATGCATCACTAAAATAAGTTTTCCAAATATTACTAAAACTCTCTAAACATCTATATAAACATCAACCAGTGATTTCTCCAAGATATAAAACAGTTCGTTCACCAATTACCTGATAAAAAAACTGTCTATGAAGTCATTAATGGGACCGTTTCTGCATATTAGCATAACCGCTCTTATGTGAGGGAAAGGTTTCCCTATCAGGCGGATCAGAATACATTTCAATCATAACACAAAATATAATGGATCTGACTACCTTTTAAGTTGTATTACTTTTAGACACTTTATTGAAATAATTGTCCTCAATTAAGCAGATATTTAGTGATAAAGGCAACCGGCTGCCCTATGGCGTTGTACACCCTTGAACAACAGCACGAGGCGAGCTGCAGGGGAATCAGAAAGTCTGGACGCTGCAGCCGGTGCTGCGCACATGCGCGGCGGGGAGAAAAGAGCTGCGGTGCAGCCAGGCGGCACAGCACAATACTGAACAACTATAGCAGCTTTCAAAATACTGTAGGTGCTTTTTGTGTAATGTGTCTTTTACTCAATTTGTATTATGAAAAAAGGCGTTATAGGGAAACATCGAATAAAGAATATTGAGCTAAAGTGGAATGACTGTGTATGGGTACATCCTATGGTGGTTTTAAGTGCAGAATACAACGGAATACAGCTCTGCAACGCATTATTACCATTGTCCATTTCATTAAAAAAAAGCGATTTGAAAATTGTTCCATGAGAAATGAATACTACATTCACACCACCCCCACCATGAAGCAAGGTGGTGGCAGCATGACGCTCTGCTGCGGTCCCTGGGTGAGGGTATAGGAGATAAAAAAGGATACGGAGAAATATCGGGAAATACTCGAGGAAGACCTACTGTAGTTTGCGTGAGAACTGCGAACTTGAAGATTTATCTTCGTAAGTGAACAAACTCCAACTTACAGCCAAAGCTATACTGAAATGGGCTTTGAAAGAACAGTTTTAATGTCCAGTATTAACTGTAATACATTTAAACCAATTTGTAGCGTTTGCTTTTATTTATTTATTGGTGCAGTGTATTAATACTCGAGAGGAATTGTCTTTGACATTCAGGAACCTTTTCCTGATGATCACTATCAAAAAAGTCAAATCTAAATTCACAGTGATTCACTGTTGTAAACCAATAAGACATGAATAGTGAATACTTTTTATAGGCACTGTATCTATTAAGACAAAAATCATTATTCACAGAAAAAGTGCCTGTTTTATAAAGAAAAAGTCAAAATAAACCCTTATATCACAGATAAGGTAAATAACTATCTTATATTTTACAATTAAATGAAAACAATGAAATCTATGAGAAATACAAATCGTGTATGTCTAAAAATTAATCTAACATAAGATTAGGCATTAGTGATGATTAAATATTCCTAATGTCACCATCGTTTTTAAAGATTTCCTGAACCAAGGATAGAACAAAGCATAAATAATTGGATCAATGCAGCAATTCATTGTTAATAAATAAGTCAGTGCTAACTGCACAGATAGTAAGTCTTCGAAATTGAAATTGATAAATATTTGAACTAGAATGAACAGAAAGCCAGGTGAACAGAAGACGATATAAGCTATTATTACTATTCCTAGGGTTTTAGCAGCTTTCCTTTCAGATGGTTTAGACAATGGTTTATTTTTGCTGTCTGCCAATTTTGTTTCTTGCATCATACAGTTGATAGCTTTTACATGTCTTCTCGCTGTTACAAATATTACTGAATACAAACAAATTATAATCATCATAGGCAATAAAAACGTCAGTGCATAATGTATCATCCACCAGTCAGTATAATGATAAAATCTGCACACACCCACACACAAGTTGGTTACAATAAAACCTCCAGTATGAATAACAAATGCATATGAATAGAAAAATGCTAACAACCATATGAAAATAATACATGTACCTGCCACTGAATTTGTTACATATCTGCTGTAAAAAAATGGATTACACACAGCAAAGTAGCGGTCAAATGATATACTTAACAAATTTAAAACAGAAACAAAAAGTAAAAAATATAAATATATTTGATAGTAAGGACAAAATGCATCACCAAAGTACCAGCAATCCTCTATTAGTTCAATAAACTGAAACGGCAGAATAAGAAAACCGCTTAGAAAATCTGCCACAGCAAGCGAAAGGATAAGTAAGTTAGTAGGAGTGTGAAGCTCCCTGAAATGAGAGACGGTGATGATCACAAACAAGTTTCCAAACACAGTAGCTACAAACAGAATTCCTGCGGAGAGGTAAAGCAATATTAATATTTCGGTTTGCCTCACGATTTTAATGCAAGTTTCATTATTATCAGGATAGCAGTATGTTTCTGAATGCATGATTTTAGTTTTATAAAGGTCCTTTTAATCGATACAGTATTACTCTTCTCAGTTTTGATAATGTGACCCTATGGAAGTCGTTAGCATAGTTTATATATTTGCAAGGTCCTGAAAGATTAATGGAAATCTTTTTACTCCAATTATAGAGCCGTTGTACTCCCAAGTGTAACAAAAGTGGGTGGTTTTTCAGGAACAAGTCCTGATTAGTTATTTACTAATAATAAATAAACATTCAACTCTACCTTTTACCTGTATTTTATTATTGATGTTGCTGAACATATGTAGCTGCATTTGTAAAAATATTAAGGTATTTTTATATGTTAAATGTATTTCTTAAAAATAGGCGTCAGCTTTTTTTATTTATCCATTCATTTCCTAGTCTGTTGTCAGCATACAACTACTTAGCAGTATCTGGCAAGAACCTGCCCCACAGCATTAGCAGTTTAATATTTTTCTCTGTAAATCTATGGCATTTAATTTTAAATTGTGATATCCAAATGCATATGCTTGTGTACTGATGCATGCTAAACTTTCACTTGACAGAAACAGATATACTGTTACCCAATATATTGCAGCTGTTTTACTCTGTTTGCAAAATATAATGCTTGTTTCTCCCTTGAAATATTCACTACCATACCAAATGTCAGTCTTATATTTCGGGGGGGTGGGGGGGGGGTGGGGCATGTAAGACCATGAAATAAAACTGGAAGCATATCTACAGTTTACTCTTTTAGGCAGTAAGGCAGTTGACGTCTTCTTGGTAATTGCAGAGGATTTTTTCTCTTTTTCTGTATTTTTCCTCCAGCTTCCCTTTGATATTGAGTGCTACTAGTATCAATAAATACAGGACTTCATTTACTAGCGATACGCATTGTGCAAGAACTCAAAACCACACATTCAAAATAAGATTCTTTAACAGAGCACTGTACAAAACTACTACGCATCATTTGTTTTTGCTGACATGACTTACTGTTGAATTTGTCATAAATATTAATAAGTAACTGTCACTAACTAAATCTCTAAGAGTTTTTGTTACAGTTCTGTCGGGAGATAAAAAAGGGTAAAGTTTGGGAAATTTGAAATCAGTGCACTAAAGGGAAATTCAAAGAATAGTCAAGTGCAAGTCTGGGTCAAGGCTATGACAATGTGAGTCCTCAATCAATGTTAACGTTTCAGGACAAGAACATCTAGTTTGGGAACTTAAGTCACATTTATCCAAAATTATTAAAGTTCTTCAGCTATAAGTTTGTTCCATAGAATGATTCAGGCCATAGTGAGATGCATGTTCAAATAATTCCACAGACCAAAATCTTCATTTTAAAAGTTTTAGTAAAATTTCAAAGCAAAACAGTTCACACAAAAATAGAGAAAAAATTGATATTAAAGAAAAAAATAGTTCTTGTTTAAGAAAAGTAGAGGGGCGAGCGACACTTACACACGTTGACATCACCGCAGCCACTCATGACGTAGCAGTTCTCAGTCTCTCAAATAAGGTGCCTTCTTTTGCCGTTGGATATCAGGAGAGAAGAGGAGGCAGATGTAATGGTGTGCTCAAGTGATGGTGACAAAATACAAGTAGACAGAAGGGTGCCAAGAATAATTGAAAGGATAGGGGTGTTATGAAGATATCTGTGCCCCATTGAATTCAGTATCCCTTCTGATTTGGCGCAGGTGCACTAAGGTGTGATTGTCGTGGATCTCCTCATGTTCGAGCATCTTTGCGGGCCATTTCTCTTCATTTAACACATGCTCCAGGCAAAATCTTGCCCAGTCGGTCAGTAAACATGCACACTCAGCTGTCTACCTGCTGCTTTATCGCACACAACACTGTCATGAAGTCTGTGTTCTAAGGTTTCAGGTGCATTACATGTTGTTTTACTGGGGTGCTCTGTGATTGAGTGTGAACATTAAACTTTGTTAAAATGGTATCAAAAAATGTCATTTATTAGTTGTATTTTTCTGTCATTTTGGTGTGCTTACTGTATCTTCTTTTAGCAATAAATTCTTCAATGAGAGTTCATCAACAAAAAAAAATGGAAAATAAAATTTAGTAAAATATCATTAATAATAATAATAAAGTAATAGACACTCAAAAACTCTGTACAGAGATATTTAAAAAGCAAACTGTTAAAACAAATGTAGTAATCCACTTTCACGCTATAAGTGATCCCTTGCTCTTGAACATTTATGCAGGTAGTTGTTCCTGGGGATGAAAAGAAGAAAACAAATTCCATGGCAAAGGCTTTGTTGTTTATCTCAAATGTAACCATTGTCATATAAGTGATTAAAACTGTTTGAATGAAATAAGTTCCATCAAAAAGTAAAAAAAATCCCTAACCTGTCAAGATCTCCACTTCACCCCTTTAAATTGGGGAAGGGTCTCATTATCCTATAAAACTCAGTTTTCCTGTATATTACAGGCACAGTGTTTCATGAGAGATTAAAACTGATCAAATGTATTTTTAAAACTTGTGGAAAACAGTCTATGGCATTCTTTATCTACTGTGCTCCCTGGCAAAATCAAATCTGGCTAGTTAAAATTGTTCACAGTTTCTTTAATAAGCCTATCAGGCAGTCTTCTTTAGCACTTTCATATCTAGGGTAATCCTTCATCCCTTCCACCAGAGGGGACACTCATTTCCACAGCTTGGCCTTTCTTGTACAAATGCATGCCCCCTGTGTTCTGCTTGCAAAATGAACCGTGAACAGCTAAAATTGTTCAAAATTTATTTTAAGAGGCTGTAGAAAGCCTTCTATATCAATTGCATGTATAATGTGCCCCTCCATCGCATCCACTGGAGTGGACACTCATTTTCACTGCTAGAGCAAAGATGTAGAATTAAGTGCCCTCTGACTGCTGCTTATAAAATGAACACTGGTCAGTTAAAATTGTGCAAAATTCATTTAAAACGATTGTAGGTAGTCTTCTATGTCATTTTCTTCTCCACTATACCACTGCATCACACCCACTGGAGGGTACGTGCTTTTCCACGGCTGAAGCAAAGCTATAGAAATTGTGTGCCCCCTGTTAGCTGCTTACAAAATCAACACCAGACAGCTAAATTATTCAAAATGTATTTTAAAAAGTTGTAGAAAGTCTTTTAAATCACTCTAATGCCTACTGTAGCTTTCTGTCTCACACACAGGATGGAAAATTCATTTCCACAGCAGAAGCAGAGCCATGGAATTGTGTGCTTTCTGACTACTGCTTACAAAATGAATACCGGACAGCGAAAATTGTGCCAGATCTATTTAACATGATTGTATGAAGTCCGTTCCATCACTACTGTGTCTACTGTGGCCCTCTATCCCTTCCACTGCATAGAGCATTCATTTTCATGACTGAACTAAAGCCATAGAATTGCGTGCCACCTGACTGTTGTTTGCATGATCAGTACTGGAAATATAAAATTGTCCAAAATTGATATAAAAGGACTGAAGGAAGTATTCTATATCATTTTCATGTCTAATGTGCCCCTTTATCGCTTCAGCTCAAGGAGACACATATTTCCTTGGCTGGGCCTTTTCCATACAAATGCATGCCCCCTGTCTTCTGCTTTCAAAATGAATACTGAAATTATAAAATTGTTCTAAATGTATTTTAATAGATTGCTGATCGCATGTGTTATATTTGGTTTTCTCCAAATGGCGGAGTGGGTGCACAGAGTGGTTTTGGTCTTCTCTGACCATTGTTATGTTTTGTTTGTTTTGTTAATGTATCTATTGAGCAGTGTAATTATAACTTCACTGAAAATAACATATAACACCAAGACAGCATTAGATTCCCTTCAAACAGCAATCAGCAAGTTACAGACTGCTCACACTGATGCGATTTTTATCATAACTGAAGACTTCAACCAAACACATTTAAAAACAGTCCTCTGTAAATTTTATCAACATGTTACTTGTTCTACAAGTGAATGGTGAATTATATAGTGCTGCCAGATCCAATCTGAAGAGAGTCATCCAGACTATAAAAGCAGACTACAGGCAGAAGGCTGAAGGTCATTTCAATGATGGATGGCAAGGCATGCAGCACTTTTCAAACTACAAAGTCAACAAAGACCCAACCATCAGCAGCAGCAACTCACTAACACGGGAACTCAGCCACTTTTTTGCCCATTTTGAGATGAATGAGGTGACTGAGGCAGAGACCAGGATGGCACCGTCATCAACTACCAACAGTATGATACTTATTGTTAGTAATAAAGGTGTCAGAAGAGTGCTCCGCAATGTCAACCCAAGGAAAACCACTGACCCAGATGGAATTCCAGGGAGGCCACTCAGAGACGGTTCAGCAACATCTTTAACCTCTCTCTGTCACAATGTGGTGTTCCTAAATGGCTTAAGATTGCCACCATTGTGCCTGTTCCAAAGAAGACAGTAATCAGAAGTCTTAATGACTACAGACCTGTTGCTCTCACCCCCACTATAATAAAGTGCTTCGAGAAGCTAGTCCTGAGGCACATCAAATCTGCACTTCCACCCACTTTGGATCAGCACCAATTCAGAGTGAACAGGTCAACAGAAGATGCCATTAATACATCTCTCCACACTGCACTGACCCACTTGGGACACCAGGGGGGCATACATGAGGATGTTATTTATGGACTTTGGCTCAGCGTGTAACAAAATCATCCTCAGCTAAATAGTGACCAAATGGCTCAACCTTGGTGACAATGAACACACATGTAGACAGATCAAGTACTTCTTAACAAACCGACCACAGTATGTTAGGTTGGGGATCCCCCACTCCCCAAACCTGACACTCTACAGGATTTTGTACTGAGCCCTCTTCTTTATTACCTATGTACCTATGATTGTGCACCAGTGCATTGCACAAATATAATTACCAAGTTTGCAGATACGACACCACTGTGGTAGGACTGATACACACACTTGTGATGACTCTGCTTACAGGGATGAGGTCAGCAAACTGTTTTAATGGTGCTTTATCAACAACTGGGCACTCAACACCTCCAAAACAAAGGAGCAGATTATCAGCTGCAGGAAGAGGAACCTGCTCCTCTGTGCATCAGAGAAGACATAGCTTTAATTTTCTTGGCCCACACATCTCCTAGGACCTCATATGGGGCCTCATGTATAAACAGTGCATACGCACAAAAATGTTGCATACGCCCATTTCCAAGTTCACTTCGAGATGTATAAAAACTAACCTTGGCATAACGTCACTCACATTTTCATGGCAGCCTCACACCATGCAAACACACTTTTCTGCTCGGTTTTGCAAATGGGCAGCACCCAGCATCAAAGCAGTTCTACTGTTTCTGTGATAACATGGGCTTTATCAAATAAACCAAAATTAATTTCATATCATTTACAAATTTAAGGCTCTCGATTATAATCTTTCTGTATTAATATAATCATGCATGGAATGGCCAAACTATTCCAAATACCACAGCTGCTTTAGCATTGTTATTCTCAGTGCACCAAAGACAGTATTTTAACCTGTTTATTGTATTTGTGTGTTTGTATCACAGCTGTATAGGTTGTGTCAAGAGCACAGGGAATTACAGCTTACTGCAAAGGATACAGCCTCCAGCCCTGGAGGATATTTATAGCACACGCTGCCTCAGGAAAGCCACCAGCATCTGCATGGATTCCACTCACCCATGCCACAGTCTATTTGAATTTCTCCCATCCGGCAAACGCTTCAGAGCCTGTCCTACATGGACCTCAAGGCTCAGAAATAGTTTCATTTGAAGAGCTGTAAACGCACTCAATCAGTCCATCAAGTCATCCCTGTAGAACTGTTTGTACTTATAATTACCCCACTGTAAACTTGCACTACTACTGTAATATTGCACAACCTGAGCCATTTTATGAACTGTACATGGATATTGTAATTATGCTTTCATAATGTATATTTTTCATTATTTTTTCATCATGGTTTTTTTTTATCATTTTATAGAAAAATAATTTTACGGAGGAGATATTGAATCTGGGCGGCATGGTGATGCAGTGGGTAGCGCTGCTGCCTCGCAGTTAGGAGACCTGGGTTCGCTTCCCGGGTCCTCCTTGCGTGGACTTTGCATTTTCTCCCCGTGTCTGCATGGGTTTCCTCTAGGTACTCCCAGTTAGGTTAGGTGCATTGGTGATTCTAAATTGCCCCTAGTGTGTGCTTGGTGTGTGGGTGTGTGTGTGTGTGCGTGTGCGCGCACCCTGCAGTGGGCTGGCGCCCTGCCTGGGGTTTGTTTCCTGCCTTGTGACCTGTTGGATGGAATTGGCTCCAGCAGACCCCCGTGACCCTGTAGTTAGGATATAGTGGGTTGGATAATGGATGCATGGATATTGACTCTCATTATACCATACAATGACAGTAAAGGAATTTAATTCAATTCAGTTGAAGAGCACATATTTACAAATGATTATGACTGGCTTCTAAGTCAATTTAGATTTCTAAGAGCTATCCGCTTGGAATACTGTAGTAGTGATCTACCCATCCCAGCTTGTCACCATTTCTATTTGTGGTTTTCATGGACAGGATATCAAGGCACATGCAAGGATGAAAAGGTGTCCAGCTGGGGAGACTAAAAATAGCAATGTTTCTTTAAGCAGGTGATGTTGTCCTATTTGCCTCACTTAACTGTGGCATTCAGCATCTAGTTGAGTGTTTCACTTTTGGGTATAAAGCACCTGAAATGAGGATCAGAAAAGAGTAGATTGCTGTCTCCAGGTGACGGGGGAACAACTGTTGTTAGTGAAGCAGTTCAGTTTTCTCTGGAACTTGTTCATGAGTGACAGAAAAAGGGAAAAAGATATTGACAAGTGGATAGGAGTAGCAGCAGCTATTCTGCAGGCACTGTAGTGTTCTGTGGTGGTGAAGTGGAAGCCAAATCTAAAGACAAAACTCTTGGTTAACCAGTTAATCTGCATTCCTGTCCTTACCTATGGTCATGAGCTGTGGGAATGAAAGAATGAGTTTGTGGATACAAGTGGTACAAATGAGATTTTTAGCAGGGTGGCTTTTAAACAATAAACAACTCTGGAGCACAGCAAGATTGCCAGAATCAATGCACTTTATTGGGTGGACAGGAAAATAGTGATGGAGGAGGTTGGTGATTTGCAAGGCTATTTAAAGCTTTATATGATAGTATTTTTTTTCAGTCCTATAAGACACTGGGAGCCAGTGAAGTCAGAGCTGGAAGGTTTTAGTTTACATGAATCTGTGAATTTGCTGTTTAGTATTTATCATGCTCTAAATGATTAGAATCTCAGGTTATGAAGTTATGAGTGATGATCAAAATGAATGTGTCCTATTGAGATGAAAACCAACAAAATGTATTTTTATTTTTCAAAATAACTCCTATCAGTTCTAGAATATTTGTTATAACATTCACAACTCCTTTCTATGCTAATAAAACATTTAGTTTTACATATGCAACCAGTACTCTGTAGCTGACATGATGTTGTTATTACTGACATTCCCATCCTACAGAGGATGGCTCTTTAGATTTACAAATAATAAATCTGTATTTGTTTCTAAACCTTACTCTTATACAGTGTTACTGGTCAAAATTCTCGTTGATATTATTTAGGTGTTTGTGCCTTATGAAGTGCTGACAGTTGGTGTACATCTGACTCAGTTCAAACATTAAATATGCAGCAATGTTGTTTATGATTTACTAAACTAAAACTTCTAAGAGATGCTACAATATAGTGTTTCCATTTGGAAAAAATGTGATTCTGCTCTCTGCAGCTATAAAACTGGTTTATGATGGTTCTTGATATGGATGGATAGATGAATGTAATATTAAAGCATTCAGGATGTCACAACTTCTAAAGAAGCAGAATATTTACAAGAATGGGTGAAATATTCTTCATTTCCATCTTGCAATAACAGTGAGGCCTTTAATGTTGTAACCTAAACAATTGAACTCACCATGAATTTGCCAATAACAATAAAAATGCACATCATAAATATAATGACCTATGATATAAATATTTCTGAAAGCAATGATACCAATACCTCATTGGTTAACTCTTCTGCCTCATTTCTTCAGTTTCCCATTGTAATTGTAAGCCGGGTTCCATGCCCGGTCAGGACGCCCTTGCTGTATATGGTCCGGGGGAGCAGCCAAGGGCTCCTCACTACCTCCCCTGGGACGCTTGGTGGCAGCCTCCCTGGCTGATGATGGTGCCTCAGCTTCCCGCAGGGTTTCCTGAGAGATGGAGTTCTCCACAACCCTGTGGAGATATGGGATGGCCGCCAGGGGGTGCTGCATGGATCCCGGAGCCCACCTGGACATCTCTACAGCCCAGCCCGGAAGTGCAATTAGCCACAGGTGATTAAGCACCTGGAGCACTTCTGGGTGGGTTATAAAAGGGCCAGCATCCACCACTAATTAGCGAGAATTGGGAGGAAGAGGGCGAGGTTACCTGAGAGGAGTGGTGGTGCCAGCGGAAGGATTGCTGTGTGGATATTAAGGTGATTTGGGACTGTGTTATACCTGTGGGATTCACGGGAAAGACGTGCCCCACAGGGGAAGAGTGTTTGGGCTGTGTTAAAGTGCTTGGGACTGTGCATTGCCTGTGGGGTCCACGGGGAAGATGTGCCTCACAGGTGAAGAAAAAATAAAAGATTTCTGTCCTTTTTACACGTGCCTCAGTTGAATATGCACATTCAACCCGAAGTTGTTTGGTCTCTTTCCCTCTTCATTCCTATCCAGAATTAGTTTCTCAGTTGCAGCCCATGTTGCTATACCTCAGAATGAAATGGATTGCATGGTCTAATAAAATAAATATCTGTGCAGTAGTACTACAAATTTCACTAACACAATTACAGATTTGGTGTCTTCTCATGATGTCCAGAGACCTCATGTATAAATAGTGCGTAAACACAAAATGTTGCATATTCCTGTTTCCACTCTCACATTAAGATGTATAAAAACTAAACTTGGTGTAAGGCTATAGCAATCTCCGACCATGCGTATGGATGTTTCTTCTCTGTTTTGTAAATGAGTGGCACCTAGCATCAAATCAGTGCTACTGTTTCTGTGTGATTTCCCTTACTTTTTTCAATTCATACCCATGACTTGAGCTTTATCAAATACACCAAAATGAATTGCATGGAATGGCCAAATTGTTCCAACTACCATGGCTGCTGTAGCATTGTTAGTAGATATAGAAAATGGAAGAATTAAAAGAGAGCGAGTATTTTGAGATTGTACTGATCTCTTGTCTAATGATGATGACTGGCTTCTAAGTCAATTTAGATTTCCAGGTGCAATCCTCTTGGAGCTGTGTGCTGAACTGGGGCCGGCTTTTCAAAGGCAGACTTTGAGGAATTGTCCTGTACATGCTCCATTACAAGTTCTGTCCAACCCTTGAATTTTTAGCCACAGGAGCTTTTCAATGTGAACTGACTGACTGATCAGGTATTTTTCAGTCATCAATGAGTCGCACCATGCCAGCTCTATGAGACTGTATTATCCACTTGTCATCCAGATGATTTCCTTACACTGTGGTTGAAGAGGCAAACATCAAAGCACAATTCACAGCAATGTCCAGTTTTCCAAAAGTAACCAAAGCAGTTGAGTACATGCACATTGCTATAAAGGCACCTTCAGAAAATGAATTTGCTTACGTAAATAGAAACCATTTCCACTTTATTAATGTGCAAATTACAAAAATGCATCTCATTACTGTTGTGGTGAGACGCCTGGCTCAACTCCTGATTCATCCATTATGAGAAATAGTAGTGTTGAGAGAAAACTTGAAAATGGTGTGTGTGATGGCTGGCTACTCGTTAAGATAAGACATTAAATATTAACCCTTTGGTCAAAATTGTAAGTTATCTGTGTGATGTAACCATATAATAGTATTACCTAGGTGACATTACTCTCATTACTTAGGTTACTCGCTGAAGATATGACTTTTCACCCAGCTCACCAACCCACTGACTGAGCGACATTAAAATTATAAGTTATAAGTGTCTAGCCAATAATTTCAGTAGCTTGCTGCTCAAATGCTATGAGCCCCAGAACTCTGCTACCTCCTCTAATGGTGTTGACATTCAGATGATGGGCTGTGACTCGCCTTTTCATGTCAGACTTTACCTCTGACCACTTCTTTTTTATTTTGGGAACTGAGCGACTTTCTGAACTTGAGCTTTTCAGTGCCTCCACCACGCTGTGCCACTCCATTATTTTCTTTTTGTTGCTTATACCACTGCTTAAGCCACCAAACAGTACGTTTTTCCTCCACTTCACTGAACAGGACCTCCATTTTGTATTCGCTAAAATGCTTGTTTTACACATGCTTTTGCAATTGTCTTTTAAAATAACACTGAACAGAAGGGACTAATTATATTAATTTGCATATTGAAATAGGTGAAATTCTAGGAGTCAGCATGGGGCTGTATGTTAAAATTCAATGTTCATTGAGATTTATAAAGTTGTAGATCTTTGCTTACACACAGTTTTATGAATATTAATTATTTAGTGTAAATGCACATTTCTAGTTTTGTCCGTATACCCTGTTTTAGTGTCAATTCTACATAAGGCTTTATCAATAAGGCCTCAGGTGTGTAACAACTACAAGCACTCATATAGATTTGAACCCTTTCCTGGTGTGCCAACTAAGACTAAAGTCTTATGTACAAAATAATTAATGTGAACAGCTCATTGCCTATTTTTTGTAGTAAATATATTTTGCATGAACAAACTATCAGGTCATTCATGTGATATAGGAAGTTCTCATATTTGTTTCACTTATGGTCCAGGGCTTGTGTACATTTTTTGTTTGTAGCAGTTTGAAGCAGTTTGGATTAATTGCATCCCATTTCTGCATTATTTTTATCTGGTCAATATTTCTCCTATTGTGAGAGTATGCATGCACAGTTTTCAGAAACCATGTTTATTAGTAGTGAAGAGCAACTGAGCAGGTTCAAAATGGCCTATGTGAAAATTTTAACATAGTGTAATCACTTTATGAGTTAGATAGATAGATAGATAGATAGATAGATAGATAGATAGATAGATAGATAGATAGATAGATAGATAGATAGATAGATAGATAGATAGATAGATAGATAGATAGATAGATAGATAGATAGATAGATAGATAGATAGATAGATAGATAGATAGATAGATAGATACTTTATTAATCCCAAGGGGAAATTCACATAATCCAGCAGTAGTATACTGATACAAAAAACAATATTAAATTAGGGTTAGAGTAATAAAAATGCAGGTAAAAACAGACAATAACTTTGAATAATGTTAACTTTTACCCCCCCGAGTGGAATTGAAGAGTCGCATAGTGTGGCGGAGGAACGATCTCCTCAGTCTTTCAGTGGAGCAGGACAATGACAGCAGTCTGTCGCTGAAGCTGCTCCTCTGCCTGGAGATGACACTGTTCAGTGGATGCAGTGGATTCTCCATGATTGACAGGAGCCTGCTCAGCGCATGTTGCTCTGCCACAGATGTCAAACTGTCCAGCTCTATGCTTACAATAGAGCCTGCCTTCCTCACCAGTTTGTCCAGGTGTGCGGCGTCCCTCTTCTTTATGCTGCCTCCCCAGCACACCACCACGTAGAAGAGGGCACTCGCCACAACCGTCTGATAGAACATCTGCAGCATCTTATTGCAGATGTTGAAGGACTCCAGCTTTCTAAGGAAGTATATTCGGCTCTGTCCTTTCTTACACAGAGCATCAGTATTGGCAGTCCAGTCCAATTTATCATCCAGCTGCACTCCCAGGTGTTTATAGGTCTGTACCCTCTGCACACAGACTCCTCTGATGATCACGGGGTCCATGAGGGGCCTAGGCCTCCTAAAATCCACCACCAGTTCCTTGGTTTTGCTGGTGTTCAGGTATAAGTGATAGCAGTGTCGTCAGCGAACTTTTGCATGTGGCAGGACTCCGAGTTGTATTGGAAGTCCGATGTATATAGGCTGAACAGGACCGGAGAAAGTACAGTCCCCTGCGGCGCTCCTGTGTTGCTGACCACAATGTCAGACCTGCAGTTCCCAAGACGCACATACTGAGGTCTGTCTGTAAGATAGTCCATGATCCATGCCACCAGGTATGAATCTACTTCCATCTCTGTCAGCTTGTCCCTAAGGAGCAGAGGTTGGATGCTGTTGAAGGCGCTAGAGAAGTCCAGAAACATAATTCTTACAGCACTACTGCCTCTGTCCAAGTGGGAGAGGGATCGGTGTAGCATATAGATGATGGCATCCTTCGCTCCCACCTTCTCCTGGTATGCGAACTGCAGAGGGTCGAGGGCGTGGCGGACCTGTGGCCTCAGGTGGTGAAGCAGCAGCCGCTCCATGAAAATATAACGAACCTTTCTACAAATAATATATTTACTGAACAAAAAATTGGCACCCACACATATGAATTAATTTCATATTCCCTGACTGTCAAAATAAAAAATCTTCTTAGACTTTACCTTGGCCGCCTGCTTACACTTCACCACAGCCCTTTTAATTCTAATCCTGATCATGAAGTTAATCAGCAGCAAAGAATAAATGCAAAACACAAGCCACTGAAATTAACCACATATTGTTCATTAGTTTAAGGCATCTGATTGTAATTAACCTGTAGCAATATAATGGTTCACGGAATGGCCAAACTATTCTAAATACCATAGCTGTTTTAGTGTTGTTACTCTCACTGCACCTTCTTCTTCTTCTTTCAGCTGCTCCCGTTAGGGGTTGCCACAGCGGATCATCTTTTTCCATATTGCTCTCACTGCACCACTCGGAGAAGCTGATCGGAGAGAGAATTACCGGTATACAGAATCAAGCACACGCTGCCTCAGCCATTCGCTATTTCAACTGCTCTCATCCGACAAACGCTTCAGAGCCTTTCCTGTACAGACCTCGCGGTTCAGAAACAGTTTCATCCCAAGAACTATAAATGCACTCAATCAGTCCATCAAGTGCTCCTTATAGAACTGTTTGTACTTACAAGTAAAATTACTTCGCTGTAAACTTGTGATACATTTATAATATTGCACAACCTGCGCCACTTTATAAAGCGCGTATTTACATATGATGACAATATCATTTTTAAGATGAAATGCAGCAAAATATGTTTATTACATTATACAGATAAAATGTTAATGTCATTTAAATAATCTATATTGTTAATAATTAAACATGTGAAGACACAGTGGCGCAGCGCTAGCTAGTTCAGGAATTGTTCCTGCCTTGTGCTGTATTCTTGCTAGGGCTGGTGCAACACTGGATGGATAGATGGATAGAATAATTAAACATGTACTATGAAGATATTTCAATGTTCCTTAAGTTTTGAAGAATCAGAGTTCTAAGCTTACAGATGGCTTAACATCTATTACAGAGCTGATTGTGTGGCAATTGGTTACTTGTAAGGAAAGGAATTGGAGGTTAGTACGTTTGAAAGAGACAGTACTGCTGCAATAAATTATTTCATCAAAGGTCACGCACGGTGCAGTAAGCATCTTGCGGGAGGCAGGAACAATCTGTGGACGAGGCGCCTGCTCGTCACTATCACTGCGCCATCGTGTTCCCATGTTTAATACATGCTTTAATTCCTATTATCATGAAAATGATATCAAGTATACATCTCAGTATTTTAATTATTCAGAGAGGTGTAATATCACGATTCTGTGTCCTGTTAGAGGAAGAGAAAGTCCGTTTAAGAAGCACGTAGTGATTCACACACATGGAGCACATAGAAGATCAAATACAAAACAAAGCATTTAACGTGCTACTTTAGTTACGATGGTATTTGAGAAACTAGTAAATTAAATGATTTAAAGATGAAGTTTATGATGTTCTACTATAATGACAAAATAAACTACATGACTGAAGTGGAAATTTCGAGATTAAAGTTAACACTTTGTGCTTTTTTCCCACTGTGTGCCTATTTTTTTTTTCTCTGTACCCTAATAAGCTTTCATATGACACTCAGATGGTGGGCTACGACTCGCCTTTTCATGGCAACTTTCATATCTGACAACTTCTTTTTTATTTCGGGCACTGTGCATCTTTGTGAACTTGAGCTTTCGAGTTTCTCTGACACTCTGTCACTTGATCAACTTCCTTTTGTTGATCATATCACTGTTTAAACCAACAAATAGTAAGTTTTTCCTTGCCTCCACATGGCATTCGTTGAAATTCTTCTATTTTCATCTGTGCTTTTGCAATTGTCTTTTCACAGAAGGCTGAGCTTAAGGGCTATTTATATTGATTTGCATATTCAAAGAGGCGTAATTCTGGGAGGAGTTGGGGCGGGACAGCAGACGCATGCACGTGCGTTACTTTTCACGCTAACCGGGATTTATGGAGCGGAAGAACATGGAAGTTGGCTGTGAGGGATGGCCAGCCTGTCATCCCGGCCAACACCCCCAGGCCACCAGATGGAGCTCTCCCTGCGGCATAGAGGTTCCCCGAATTCCACGAGGGCCTCATGGACCTTGTAGTTTTTATAACCAGCCCTGCTGGATACCATGGGGACCTCCAGGAGACACTGTAGGGAGGCTCAGGGAATTCTACATGCCCTATAACCTGGAAGTACGTCATAGGCAAGGCGACAAGGGAAATGACGTGCTTCCGGGATGAAGAAGAGGATTTTTATCTGACCCGGAAGTGATAGGAGATCACATGGACTGAGGGATTGGGAACACTTCCAGGTCAGGGAATATAAAAAGACTATGGGAAATCCCAGACGATGAGCTGAGCTGGGTGGAAGGGTGGCAATGCGTCTGGGAGTGGAGGATTGATTATTGTATTGATTATTGATTTATTGGAGTATAGTGGAGTGGAGGGTGCTTTGTGCACATTATTGTCCTAATAATTCATCTACAATTGAACTGTTCAAAACAAGACTAAAGACTCATTTCTATTCACTTGCATTCCATGACCTTCAGTAATACTGATGGTTTCCTCTTTGTGATTATATAACATTACTTCGGTTTTTCATGTATATAACATTACTTCTATTTATTATGTATTTTATTTTATGTTCCTATATTTTATTTCTATTTATGTTTTATGTTAATTTGTTTTGTTTTTCTTTTATTCCATTATTGTAAAGCACTTTGGCCACAGCATTACTATGTTGTTTTAAATGTGCTATATAAATAAATTGGCATTGACATTGACAAATAAATTGACATTAATAAATATTATATTTGGACTTTTATCTGGTGTCTGACATCTGGTCTGAGGGTTCAAGGGGTCGACAGTGCCACTAATTACCACATTGGCGAATGCACAGATTTATACATCTGGGTTTTTTTTGTGCATGTGCACATTTCTGCTTTTGTCCCTACGCCATGTTTTAGTGTGAATTCTATGCACGCCGTTATGCATGAGGCCCATGGAAAGAACCCTGAGAAAACATTAATCCTGTTGTTTTTAGAAATCGGTATTAAAAGTACAAGTGAAAACATTAATACATTGTCATTTAACTTCTTGCAGTGTCAGAAGTAATTTATGAATGACACTGTAGTACAACTTTAAGAATAATGAACTTCAAGTTGTTTGAACACCCAGGAGAATGGTGGATAGAGTGAGAGCAGCTTGTGAGACGCTCAATTGTCATAAAATTGAAAAAAGGGCATGAAGACGTACAGGTCAACACTCTAATATACACTATGGGCAATTAAGCTGAGGACATATAATAATAATAATAATAAATTTTATTTATATTGCACATATTTAAATCATTCAAATTTAGTGCTCAAGAGAGTGACCATAACTTTAACACAGTATTAAAAATATTTTATAGAGGAGAAAAACATAATCCACAAGATGGTGCATTTTCACCAGCATTTTCAGAAACATGGTGAGAAAGCACAGATATTTGTTTAAATTGATAATTGTTTAAAATGAAAGCTGCAGGTTTCAGGAAAAGCAGAAGGAAAATATTAGACATAGGTTGGTTATAGGGATTACAGATACCATTGACAAAGAATTACACACAAAAAGTGCACTCCAATGAAAGAATAATCATCCACTTGAACGCAGAGCAGCAACAAAGCATCAGCTCCACGCATCATTGGACATTATCTTTAAAGACCTGGCATCATAAAACTATTGTTCCATGCCAAGATAAATTACAATTCTAAATAATCAGTAAACAGACAGCGTCTTCTATGTTATATGTTTGTCTTATCGTATTTCTGTAATCCTTGTGTTTATCATTAAATTGTATTATTCTGTTTCTTATACCAAGTGTACTTCTGTTACCTTGATATTGGTCTAATAGCTATGGACCTGATTCTTACAAAATAGAAATGTAAGACAAATAAAGATGGAGCCTTATCAAATTAATAATTGATTACTGACATTGCCAATGGCAAGACAGATTACTAATTAACCAAAAAAAGTTATCACATTCCTACATTATAAGGAGTCAAACTGTTTTCATAAAATGGATGAGCTCCGACTGAATATTTCCACACATAAAACTACAAGGGACTGTTGCCTTTTGATTTTTTTCAGAAACATGGCTGGATCCTGTGGACGAAGACTTCAGACAAGAGAGCAGGTGTGGTCATATAGCAGCTTCATTTTCTCATCGTCACAGTGAGCAGAGTTTCAAAAAAGCAGGCAATCAATATTACTTGACAGCCTCAGGGCTCTTCTGAACCCCGTCTGTTGGGTGGGGCAAAGTTTTTATACCCCTAGAATGCGTGATTTAATATCATTATGAATTGCAACAGTCGACACTTTATTATACACAATCCTTGAGCCCCTTCAATGCCCCTTGTGCAACTTAATTTCTTGGCCCCTTTGTTATGGCGTTCAGATGTAAACTAAGGGAAAACGTGATAAGGCAGTCTTATGTGTGGAATGCTTAGACCTTGAGTCCTTTGGACAAATATTTTTCTGTTTGTTCAGCAAAGCATGTTTTTAAAGCTTACTTCTTCTTAACTTCTTAGACAAGGATTAGTACAAGGGAACGAAGAGAACATTCATCTTTCACAATCCCACCATACTGGACACAGCAGTTGAGCATGCAGGTTGCACGCTCCACCAAGCCAATCAAACCCCTGATTCCACTAAGAAAACAGATGGAGGACTGTGTGTCTATATTAATAATGCTTGGTGCAGTAATATACCTACAATCAACTAGTTATGTTCTCTGGATGTGGAATATCTAATGTTAAGATGCCAACTGTTTTGCCTACCCAGGGAACATACAGTTGTTAATGTTATGGCATGATACATACCACCTCAGGCTAATGTTAAGTAAGCGCTTGAGCAACTGTTTCACGTTATCAGTAAATAACAGAGCTCACACCCTCATTTTTTTTTTATCATCACCAGGGATTTTAATCAAACAGATCTTAAGGATGTATTCCCCAGATTTTATCAGCATGTATATTGTAAAACCAGAGGGATAAACAACTTAGGCCATGTCTATACAAACGTAAAAGATACCTATAAGATTATTCCATGCCCCTCAGTCTGATCATCTCTCTTTGTTTTTGTTTCTTGTTCCAGCACACAAAGCCCTTATCAAACTGTTATCAACAGGACTGTTAAAGTTTGGCCTGAAGTTGCCATCTCCAAACTCCAGGACTGCTTTGAATACACAGACTGGAATATAGTTGTTCATCAGACAGTCTTAGAGACATATACTGTACTTGATCCGTGGATGAATAGTGAAGTCAAACAGCTGCTCAGGGAAAGGGAGAAAGCCTTTAAACTAGGAGACTCCTCAGCCTATGGAGCTGCCAGAGCTAATCTCAAGAAAGGCATCAAGTCTGCAAAATTATAAGTACAAACAACGGACTAAGGATGATTTTGACAGTAACTCAAACTCACAGCGGATATGGCAAGGCATCCGATTAATCACAGATTACAAAAAGAAAAATGACATACAATACATAATTCCAAGAGCTAAACCTCAAGTAGTGAGGCAGCCATCTGCTGTTATACACCTACAATCTAGAATAGCTTAACAATAGAAATTCTCCAGGCTAATACAGTAGAGTATTTTAAAAAACTACTAAAAACCCACTACTTCATTCTGTTACTTAGCACTGCCTAATCATAGAAACTTTTCTTTCTTCATCTTGTAAAACAGTTTGATCTACATTATTTGTATGAAAATATGCTACATAAATAAATGTTGTTGTTGTTGATGTTATTGTTAATTTTCTAGGCGTCACCATCTCAGAAGACCTGTCCTTGGCTGTTAACACGTTGATCGTAATAGGCAAAGCACAACAATTTTGTTTTCTGAGGAAACTAAGGAGAGTTAATCTCCCCCAGAAGCTGCTGGTCCATTTCTATAGATGTACTATAGGGAGCATCTTGACTAAGTACATGATGGCCTGGTACAACAACTGCACCAAGGCTGCTAAAGAAGCATCTCAGTGGGTTGTAAAAACATTAGAGGTCATCATTGGTACTGAACTGCCATCAATCAAACTCTTGTATAAGGCTCGCTGTGTGAGAAGGGCCAAACACATTATCAAGGATAATACTCATCCTGGAAATTCTTTGTTTGAGCTCCTCCTATCAGGTAGATGCTTTGGATCAATCTGCATACACACGAACAGACTAAAAAAAAAAAGCTTTTTCCCCATCTGCTATAAACTTTGTTAACTCTGAAACTCCTCAGTCTAAGATTATTTTTAATTGAATATGTTAATAAGCTATATTGATCATGTGCAATATACTAATATAATATACAATATACTATTCATTAATAGGTCCAATAACAATTTATGCTGCTGAACATTGGACAATAATAATTTCCTCTGGTTACTTGATCACTTCTCACTATATATGAGATATTTGAAAATATTTGACATATTTTGTATGGCTATTCTATTTTCTCCTTTTGTACTTGAATTCTGTTTTTAAATTGTTATTTCTATTCTATTTTTTAAATGCACCTTTGAGGTTGTCATAACATTAATTTTGTTGTATTACACAATGACAATAAAGTGCTTGAGCTTGAAGTTGAATACATTATTTACCAAAATACATTTGAAAATTGTTCCATGATAAGTGATACTGCATTCATGCAATCCCTACCATGAAGTGTGATATTGGCAGCATCCTTCTGTGGAGAAGCGTCTCTGCTGCAGTCCCTGGAAAGTTTGTGAGGATAGAAGATAAAAAAATGAATACAAGGAAATCCTGGAGAAAAATCTGCTGCAGTCTGCATAACAACTGCGGGGTGGAAGAAGATTTATTTTCTAGTCAGGCAGCAAAACCCCAAGATACAGCCAAATATATACTGGAATGGGCTTTAAAACAACAATTTTAATGTCCAGTATTAATGTTAATACATTTACACCCACTCAAAAAATATTTTCTTGGATTTACTTAACTATGTTATGCCAACAATTTCCACAAAATTGAGTTGTGTAAATTGTAAACTAACACAACCTCAACATTGCTTTATTCTACTGGATTTAATGTACAAAACTAAATGGACTTACATAAAAGATACATCACAACATTCTGTTCTTATAGTAGATAGTAAAACTAATGATTTATATCTTATGTAATAAATATTCAAACTATATCAACACTGCTCAATTAAGTGTGTATTCATTCAATTACTACTACATAAGGTAATGGCATAATGGCATTTGGAAAAATACATTTCCTAAAAATCTTTAACTTTCTTTCAAAGTATACAACAGTGGGAGGATCCCTCAGAATGTGTTGTCAAAAAAAGTGGGGTTCTGTATGCAAATATCACACTTTATGCACATAAAACTTCATTATTTTAAGTTAATTTAACTTAATTTAACTGTGTAGAGGGAAAATGGGAATACCACGTTTTGAGGATTAGAAAACAATTAATTTTGAGTGAGATTAACATAAAATTAGTGAGTAATGAGAACAGCCTCAGTGACAGATTATGCTTCTGTTGAAAGAAAATATTCCGACTGATTTGTTTAAACACAAATACATTGTGTTAGTATGACATTAAGTCAGTGAAACTAGAAAGTATTAAGTAATCGCAGCAAACAAAACTATTTTAAATTAGTCTAAATTAAATGCATAAATTCAACATCCCCAACAGTTCATTTTTTTAATAGAATTTGTATAGCGGTTTGCTTTCATTTTAACATTTAGGAGCCCCTTTTCTGTTGATCACTGTGAAAAAGTCAAATTAACTTCAAAGTGATACACGGTTCTAAAATAATAAAACATGAAAAAGTCCAAAGGGTTGAATGCTTTTTATAGCCACCGTACATATTAAGAGAAAAACACCAGAAACCATTGTTCACAGAAAAAGTGTCTTTTTTTGTAAAGAAAGCGTAAAAAGTCAAACAAAACACTTATATCAGAGATAAAATAAATTACGATCTTATGTTTTACATTTAAAACAATAAACAACGAAATCTATAGATATAGAAATAGAAATATAGAAATACATAGATACCTAAAGTTAAAATAAGTTAGTCATGAGTGATGAAGATTTAAATATTTCTAACGTCACCATCATTTTTAAAGATTTCCTGAACCAAGGATAGAACAAAGCATAAATAATTGGATCAATGCAGCAATTCATTGTTAATAAATAAATCAGTGCTAATCGCACTTGTCCTATGTTTTCTGAGTTAATAGTGGAAAACATTTGAAGTAGAATAAACACAAAGCCAGGTGAACAGAGCACAATAAAGGCTATTACTACTATTCCTAGGGTTTTAACGGCTTTTCTTTCCGATGATTTTGACAGTCGTGATTTTTTGTTAGCTGCCGATTTTGTTTCTTTCATCATACAGTTGATAGCTTTTACGTGTCTTCTTGCTGTCACAAATATTACTGAATACAAACAAATTATAATCATCATAGGCAATAAAAACGTCAGTGTATAATGTACCATCCACCAATCATTATAATGAAAAAATCTGCACATACCCACACACCAGTCGGTTATAAACGAACCTCCGGTATGAATACAAAATACATATGTGTAGAAAAATGCTAAGAACCATATGAAAATGATACAAATACCTGCCACTGAATTTGTTACATATGTGCTATAAAAAAACGGATTACACACAGCAAGGTAGCGGTCAAATGATATGGTTACCAAATTTAAAACAGAAACAAACAGTAAAAAATTCATATATGCTATATAGTAAGGACAAAATGCATCACTAAAGTACCAGCAGTTCTCTATTACTTCAATAAACTTAACAGGCAAAATAAGGAAACCACTTAGAAAATCTGCCACAGCAAGCGAAAGGACAAAGAAATTAGTAGGAGTGTGAAGCTGCCTGAAATGAGAGATGGTGACGATCACAAATAAGTTACCCAACACAGTAACTACAATCACCGTTCCTGCGGAGACGTAAAGTAGCACCGATATTTCGGTTTGCCTCAAAATTTTTAGGCAACTTGCATTATTGTCAGGATAGCAGTAACTTGTTTCTGAATGCATGATTAAGTTTTATAAAGTTCCTTTAAATAGATGCAGCATTACCCTTCTCATTTTTGACAATCTGAATCTCTGAAAGTCATTAAGAAAAGTTTATATATTTGGAAGATCCTGGGAGATTAATGTGAATCCTTTTGTATATTCCAATTATAAAGCGTTGCACTCCCTAGGGTAACTGAAGTGTTTTGCGTTGCAGGAACAAATTGTGATTATTTAGATACAAATTATTAATACGTCTTCAAGTTTACTTTCATGGGTATTTTATTATTGATGTTACTGAGAATGGCATAGCTACATTTGTAAGTTGTTATTTTTAAATGTTAAACGTTCCTTAAAAATGACAGGCTTTTTGCATTCATCCATTCATTTTCCTAGTCTGTTGCCAGCACACAGTTACTCAGCACTGTCTGATAAAAGCCCGCCTTATTGGCACCTTAATAGTATTCTTTGTAAGTCAATGGCATTTGATTTTACATCATGGAATGCAAATCCACAGGCGTGCACCGATGCACGCTAAACTCGTGCATTTCTGTCATAGAAAAAGATATACTATTACACAATCCATTGTAGTTGTTTTACACTGTTTGCAAAAAAAATAAATAATAATGCTTGTTTTTTCCAGTGATAATTACAGTATTTACAACTGTTGACTCATCTGCCGCCTCCTCTTTTAGGCAGGAAAATGCAGAAAAGTGTATGCATTCTCCTTCCAGCTTCGCTACGATAATGAGAACTAGTAAAAACAGATAATGGATTATAGTTATTAGGGAAAATCATTGTGCAAGAAACTAAATCAGAGAATAAAAAAGAAAAGAAAAAGAAAGGAGGGAAATAGAAACAGAAATTCTCATCATTCAAGACCACACAGGTAAAATATGATCATAACGGAACACTGGACTAAAATATTAAACAGCATGTGTTGTTTTTGCTAAGCGATTGAACGATTGCTGAATTTGGCATACACATTCATAAGTAAAGATCACTGAATAAATCACTTGAAGAGTTTTTGTTACGGTCCCATCAAGAGAAAAGGGAAAAGCGCTATATAAATAAAGTGTATTCTTCTTCTTCTTATTATTATTATTGATTACGTCTGAGCATGCGCACGTGTTAGCTTTTGTGCCTGATTCGCTGAAACGCTGTACTTTAGAGTCTTCACTTTGCCTCATGTGCTTGATTTGTTAACCCTGTGTACTTCTCTTTTGATGTAAGTTACATGTTTTGTTGTTAGTTCCATTAGAAATATAACACAATTTTTTCTGTTAAGTAATTAAAAGCTCTTACGATATTTTACTAACGTTTAAAACTGTGTACAATACGTTAAGAAATGTCCTTTCTTTATTCATATATAAGTACTTCTACAGAACAGGCATGATAACCGCTGTTTAAGCAGTGACTATGAAATGATCTGTGTCTGTACAGTCTCACTCATTTAGGAAATTCTTTTCAGTGTCTTTGCCAAAGACGGCATGTCATAGAGCTCTGTTAATTTCTGCTGCAATCTATCGAACTTTTTGGGTATTAACTCTCTGAAGTATTCAGTAGGCATTTATTTTTGTGACAGAACCCACACACACTTATCCGCAAAGAAATATTTAGCTTTAGAAGACCATTGCAAGGAATCCTTCTGTTCCAAACATTCAGCAGTTTAGTTGAGTCATTCTGCTTCACCCACCTTACCAGGGATTAAGATATGGTGCTACAAACACAACAGTTTGACGCACGGACAGTTTAACAATTACACTGCACAACAAAGGTTTTGCTTCTTGAACACTGTTGGGTCTTCCTAATAGCTTTTTGGTTGCTGATCACGAATATCACATCACATCAAATTTGCCCATCACGTATCGGTTCAGAGAAATCTTCAGTTTTGGCATGATTTTTTCTTATATTTGTATCCAAACATTTTCACTCCCGTAAATGACTTATCAACAACGGTTTGTGCAGCCTGGGCATGTCCAGGCATGGAATCAGGCCAGGTAGGAAGCTGTTCTGTGGAAGCTGACATCCTGGGCAGGTCTGAACGAGCTTGACGCTGTCTCAGCGTGCTATAAAGGTGGCTTGCATACACTGATACTGCTCATTTGGTTAATATAGATAGTCAGTGTGTATGTATAGTATCAGTATAGTATCTGTAACAATATAACAGTAAGTAAGCTTGATGCTATAGACGTTTTGGTGTCTCGTCAATGTCGTAACAGCCGCTATACATTCTGCTATATCTGTGGCGAATATACACTTGCGCCTCAGAGACGTTGGATGACTGCTCTTGTGAAGAAAGCTTATCATCTGTATTTCGGCTGCAAAATTGGTGATCAAGACAAGGAATGGGTGCCTCACATTTGCTGTGCAACATGTGCTGTCAGTCTGAGAGCCTGACTCAGAGGCACTCAAAAGACGATGCCGTTTGCTGTTTCGATGATATGGCGAGAACAGAAAGACCATGTGACGGACTGTTAGTTCTGTTTGACTAATGTCTCTGGTTTCTCTGCCAAAAACAAGAAGTGAATTGAATATCCTAATCTGCCTTCAGAAATGAGACCTGTGCCACATGACAACAGTCTTCCAATTCCGAAACCACCAGAGGATTGGACCTTAGACGAACCAGATGAAGAAACTGCAATGCAGGGTACTGACAGTGACATTGACCCGGATTTTGAACCGTGCTCATCAGGCGATCCACATCTGATAACGCAGTCCGAATTGAATGATTTGGTCAGAGATTTGGGTCTGTCAAAAGCAAACGCCGAGCTGCTGGGTTCGAGACTGTAGGAATGGTGTTTGCTGCCCCCAGGTATGAAAATTTCTGTCTTTCAAGGCCGGCATCATGATATAACCAAATTTTTTGCACATGTCGACAGTCTCTGTTTCTGTTCTGACATTGAAGGATTGGTCTCTGCTTTGGGTTGTGATCACAACCTGGAAGAGTGGCATCTCTTCATTGATTCATTAATGTTAAGCCTGAAAGCTGTTCTGCTACACAATGGCAATGTTTATCCTTCAGTACCTGTTGGCTATGCAGCACACATGAAAGAAACGTATGAGAATATGGAACTGTTGCTGAAGCACGTCCAGTATAGCAGGTACAACTTGAATATCTGTGGAGATCTTAAAGTCGTTGCTCTGTTACTAGGACTGCAGCTCGGCTATACAAAGTATTGTTGTTTCATCTGTGAATGGGACAACCATGTCAAAGAGTCACACTATTATCGACAGAACTGGCCACTCCATAAAAAGTTAGTTCCAGGACAGAAAAATGTGGCACATGAATCGCTTGTTGACCCGACAAAGATATTTTTGCCTCCTCTTTACATAAAACTGGGACTCATGAAGAATTTCAAAGTCAAAGTCAAAGTGAACTTTATTGTCATCTCAACCATATACAAGTATACAGGTAGATGAAATTGTGAAGCCCAGGGTCCACAGTGTAACAACATGATGTGCAAATAATAAATTAACAATAGAATTAAAATTTAAATTTAAAATTAAAATACAAACAAGACAAGACCTTGAGCAAAGACAAGACAAAGAAGTAGCAGTAATATTAACGTGTAGTTAGCAATATGAACATTGATGCAATGTATGGTATTTGCAGTCTAGATGCATAAATATAGTCAATAGATGTGAATATAATAAATAAATAATAGATCTAGATAATACAGAAATTATCAGTGTATGATAATAGTTGTTTAAGACATGTGTAAACAATGACAGGTCAGAATGTTTCACAGCAGAAGGATATCAAGAATGTCAAAATACTTAAAGGTCAGTATGAGATTTTGAGTTCTTTTCTACCTGCACACTCGTCTTTGCAGGAAAGTGGCTTGCATGTATAAAATTTATGTTTTTAGAGGTGGTTGAGGCAGTGTGGAAGATCCCAGGGGGCAGCATGTTGTTAAGGAGTCTAACAACTTAGGGGGAAAAACTCTCCTGCAGCCTGGCAGATCTGGCTTTGATGCTGCAGTATCTTCTCTTGGATGGCAGAAGTGTGAAAAGTCCATGTGAGGGGTGCAAGGGGTCCTGCACAATGCTGCAGGCCTTGCGGACACTGCGTTTGTAAAATATGTCCTGTAGTGAAGGGAGAGGCACTCCAATAATGTTCTCTGCTGTCCTCACTATCCTTTGCAGGCGCTTGCGGTCAAATATGTTGCAGTTGCCAAACCAGACAGTGATGCAGCTGGTCAGAACACTCTCAATGGTGCCTCTGTAGAACATGGTGAGGCTGGAAGGGGGAAGACGTGCTCGCTTCAGCCGCCTCAGGAAATGTAGTCTCTGCTGGGCTTTCTTGATTAGTGATGAGGTGTTATGTGCCCACGTAAGTTCTTCAGTTATGTGCACACCGAGGAACTTGGTACTCCTAACAGTCTCCACATCTAAACCATTGATGCTGAGTGGGATATGGACAGGATGTGATTTTCTGAAGTCCACGATTATCTCTTTTGTCTTGTCAACACTGAGAGATAGATTGTTGTCTTCACACCATGGAGACAGCCGTTCCACCTCATCTCTGTATGCTGTTTCATCATCCCTGCTTGTCAGTCCCAGCACCGTTGTATCATCCGCAAACTTGATGATGTGGTTGGTGTTGTGCGTGGCTGTGCAGTCATGAGTCAGCAAGGTGAACAGCAGTGGACTAAGCACGCAGCCCTGCGGCACTCCAGTTCTCAGTGTGATGTTACTGAAAGTGTTGCAGCCTATCCAAACTGACTGGGGACTCTCTGTCAAGAAGTCCAGGAGGGTGGTGTTCAGGCCTAACCTGCTCAATTTTACAACCAGCTTTTGAGGGATGATTGTGTTGAAGGCAGAGCTAAAGTCTATGAATAGCATCCTGACATATGTGTCTTTTTTATTCAGATGTGTCAGGGAGAAGCATATGGCATCCTCACTTGACCTGTTTGAGCGGTATGCAAACTAAAGAGGGTCAAGGCAGGCAGAAAGATTAGTCTTTAAGTGTGACATGACCAACCTTTCGAAGCACTTCATTATGACTGGCACGAGTGCAACTGGTCGGTAGTCATTCAAGCATGTCACTGATGACTTCTTCGGCACAGGTATGATGGTGGTCGACTTGAAGCATGCTGGGACTGACGACTGGCTCAGAGATGTGTTGAAGATGTCTGTGAGGACACCAGCCAGTTGACTGGCCCATTGTTTGAGCACACAACCAGGTATGTTGTCAGTTCCTGTAGTCTTGCGTGGATTGACTCTGGATAAAGTCCTCTTCACATCTGTTATGGAGAGACATATTACCTGGTCAGTGGAGTGAGGTGTTGCTTTTCTCACAGGCTCTTTGTTCTGCGCCTCAAACCATGCGAAGAAGTTGTTCAGCTCATCTGGAAGGGAGGCATCACCATCGCTGCTGTGTGCGTTGGGCTTGTAGTATGTAATTGTCTGAACACCCTGCCATATATGACGTGTGTCTCTGGTGCTGCTGAATTGTTTGTTAATCCTCTGCGCGTACGCCCACTTAGCTCTCCTTATAGCGTGAGACAGGTTGGCTCTGGTCACCCTGAGGGCGGCCTTGTCTCCAGATCTGAAGGCTGCATTTCTGATCTTGAGCAGCTTGTGCACTTCTCTCGTCATCCAGGGCTTTTGGTTGGCTCTTGTGGTAACATCCTCTATGCATTTGGAGATGTAGCCAGTCACAGTGTCTGTGTACTCCTCCAGATTGATGGAGTCACCATCCATAGCAGCCTCCCTGAAAATGTCCCAATCTGTCAATTCGAAGCAGTCTTGGAGAGCTGAAACAGCACCAACCTGCCACACTCTGATGTTCTTGCAGGCTGGTTTAGTGTGCTTCAGGAGGGACTTGTATGCAGGAACCACAAAAACGCTGATGTTGTCTGAGTAGCCGAGGTGGGGGCGGGGTAGGGCCTTGTGGGCATCAGGAGCGCTCGTGTAAACATTGTCCAGACAGCTTCCTCATCTAGTAGCAAACTTCACATTCTGGAATAATTTTGGGAGAACTTACTTCAAGTTGGCATGATTGAAGTCTCCAGCAATAATGAAAAATGCCTTGGGGTGTGTCGTTTGCAGTTTGTTGATGATCTCGTAGAGTTCCGCTAGTGCCTGGTTAGCATTTGCGCTAGGCAGGATGTAGACGGCAAACACCAGCACGCAACTGTATTCCCTCAGCAGGTGAAGGGCTAGTATAAGACCTGCAGGTAGCGCATGGTACTCGGGCGTCTGGGCCTCCATCATTGCAAGCATGCTTGACCCCCTTCTGTCTGCTCTCATAGAGGTGGAGAGGGAAACAGAGGTGGTCATTTGGTAAGATTTACACAAAAAAGTCTTTTTTTTATCTTTCTTCATGCAGTTGACATACTAATTAATTGTTTTTTCTTTTCTTTTACTTTGTCAGCTGAAGCTTTGCTGCTGTACTGTTTTGCTTTTTATATTATTGTTTGTCACAGTTTTGAAGGTTGCTTTGAATTATTTATTTTTACTACCAATGATGTTATATTTCAACTTTGAATGTGAACCTAATGTAAGATTGTGTTTGGGGAAACTGTTTGGTTTATTCTTTTGTTTATCATGTGTATATTTTTGATCATATTTGGCATACATTGTATGTTGTATGTTCACTAGTATACACTTCAAGTGTTTATTTGTTTATACAGTTTTGACATTTTGTGTCACAAGTTCAAGCTATGAACTGTAAGTACGGTCTGATTGGTTTGATTAAAGGGGGCATGGTAATGGAGAGGGTGCAGTTGTTGACATCAACGCACCCGCTCCTCATTTAGCAGCTCCAGGTCTCTCTTGGAAGGTGCCTTCCTTTGCTGTTAGAGGTCAGGAGAGAAGGGGAGGCAGATGGTGACAAAATGAGAGCAGGCAGAAGGGGGTCAAGAGTGCTCACAATGATGAAGATCCAGAAGGGAGTGAAGACTCCTTTAAGCCTGAGTACCATCCTGAAGAGGGTGTTGAACCTACAGTGCTGCAGCAGGTAAAGGGGAGACTTTGGTTCTTTTGACTCACCACAATTCCACAAGGGTTGGAGAAGTGAGAGAGTTGGGGAGGCCATGTTCTGCAGCAAGTGTCATGGGATGTAGCTGATGAGAGCCAGGTCAACAAGATGGAACAAAGGGAATTGGAAATTACATGAGCAAACTCTTATGATGATGGAGTAAATGCTGCAAGGTAGTTGTCGCTTACTTTTTTGGCCGGAATGGGGCAATTTTGGTGATGCAACAACATTTATAGAGAGAACGCTTGCATTCGTGTTGCTCTGGAGGGATGACTTTGAGTTCTGGACATTCTTGGTTTTATTGGATTGATTTTTAATTATTTATTTGTGACCTCTCAACAATGTGTTTGGTTTTGATGATGGTATTTATTTATGAAGATTATGTAAACTGCACATTGTCACTTTATGATAAACAATGCAATTTAATTTACACCAAAGAACTGTTGTTTGTCTCCTTACTTGCTGATGGTCCATCCAATTTAAAAAGTACTAAGGGGTCTAGACTACATCTGAGCACTGATTAAGTCCTGGCACAGTGACAAGAGTAATTAAAAAGAAAAAATACATTATTATGTAAAAACAAAATTCTTAAAAACAGCCCACAGTCTAATTCACTGATCAAATATTAATAAAGTGCTTAAGTGTTAACAACACAATGAATAAAAAAAAATCATCACCCTTTATTACATATTGCTGTTTCTTTTCTTCGTTCAGGGAACAGAATCAACACTTCTTGCCCGAAGAAGGGGCCTGAGTTGCCTCGAAAGCTTACATATTGTAATCTCTTTAGTTAGCCAATAAAAGGTGTCATTTTGCTTGACTTCTCATTACATCCATAATGGCTAACACGGTACAACACCCTAGTACTACAGTCCCCAGTGAAACAGAAAGAACTTACAAGTCATTCCTTTCACACAGAGTCTCAGCTGACAGAAAATTACTAAAATGGAGACTGCCTCCAGTGGTCATGTGTTTTGCCAACAAAGTGAATAGTTCTGATAGGTGGCCATGCTGGGCTTCTTGTGAAGCCAGCAGGGGTGGCTGAGGAGGGGGGTGGGGCTTTCCTGTTTTAAGAAGGTTCCACCTGACCTGGAAGTGCTTTGCAATATTATGGCACCAGAAGTACTCCTGAGGCCTGCATAAAAAAGTGGTGCTCTGCCTCTCCCAGATGAGTTGGAGTTGGGGGAGGAGGAAGACAGCACCCACTTGGGGAAAAGTAGAGAAGAGAAAAGTGAAAGAATTGAATTGTGGAAAGAAGCCTTGTATGAGGTACAACAGAAAAAAAATCTTTTGCACCCAGAACTATCATCTATGCCCTACATTGATGGATTAAAGACCAGAAGTCCACATGACTATCATCATCAAGTTCTTCCATGTGAAGCCTGAAAACCACAAGGACTGATTGAGGTCATTTATGTTAGGTAGATTGCCTAGAGGGGGCTGGGTGGTCTCGTGGCCTCAGAACTCCTTCAGATTTAATTTTTTTTTTTGTTTTTTCTGTCCTCCCTGGCCATCGGACCTTACTTTTATTCTATGTTAATTAGTATTGCCTATTTTTATATTTTGTCATTTTTCTCTTTCTTCATCCTGTAAAGCACTTTGAGCTACATAATTTGTATGAAAACGTGCTATATAAATAAAAATTGTTGTTGTTGGTGTTGTTGTTCTGTCTTTTCCACGGGAAGGGAAACTCATTTCCACAGCTGGAGCAGAGCCATAGAATTGTGTGCCTTCTGACTGCTGCTTACAAAATGAATACTGGACAGCTAAAATTGTGTTAGATCTATTTAACATGATCATATGAAGTCCTTCCCATCACTACTGTGTCTACTATGGCCCTCTTTCCCTTCCACTGGAGAGAGCATTCATTTTCATGACTGGAAACAAGCCATGGAATTGCGTGCCCCTGACTGTTGTTTGCATACTGGAATTATAAAATTGTCCAAAATTGACATAAAAAGACTGAAGGAAGTCTTCTATATAATTTTCATATCTACTGAGCCCGTTCACCCCTTCAGCTCAAGGGGATACCTATTTCCTCAGCTGGGCCTTTTCCATAGAAATGCATGCTCCCTGTCTTCTGCTTTCAAAATGAATACTGAAATTATAAAATTATTAAGAATGTATTTTAATAGATTGCTGAAAGTCTTCTATATCATATATAGTATGTCTTATATTTGGTGTTCTTCAAATGGTGATGCGGATGGACACAGTGGCTTTGGTCTCCTCTGACCAGTGTTATGTTTTCTCTGTTTTGTTAATGTTGAGCAGTGTAATTATAACTTCAGAGAAAATGACATATAACACCAAGATGACATTAGACATCGTGCTAACAGTAATCAGCGAGTTACAGATTGCTTACCCTGATAGGATTTTTATCATAACTGGAGACTTCAAACAAGCAAATTTGAAAACAGTCCTCCCTAAATTTTATCAGCATGACACTTGTCCTTTGAGTGAATGGTGAATTATATAGTGCTGACAGATCCAATTTGAAGAGAGCCATCAAGATTGCAAAAGCATACTACAGGCAGAAGGCTGAAGGTCATTTTGATGATGAAGACCCCTGACGTGTATAGCAAGGCATCCAGCACTTTACAAACTACAAAGGCAGCAAAGACCGAATCATCAGCAGCAACTCACTAGCAAGGGAACTCAGCCACTTTATTGCCCATTTTGAAGTGAATGAAGTGATTGAGGGAGAGACCAGGACGGCATTGCTAACTCAACTGCTAACAGTATGGCACTAACTGTTGGCAATAAAGATGTCAGAAGAGCGCTCAGCAGTGTCAACTTAAGGAGAGCCGCTGGCCCAGATGGAATTCCAGGGAGGCCACTCAGAGATTGCATGGATCAGTTAGCAGAGGTGTCCAGCAACATCTTTAACCTCACTCTGTCATAATGCAGTGTCCCCAAATGGCTTAAGACAGCCGCCATTGTGCCTGTTCCAAAGAAGACAGTAATCAGTAGCCTTAATGACTGCAGACCTGTAGCTCGCACCCCCACTATAATGAAGAGCTTCAAGAAGCTAACCCTGAGGCACATCAAATCTGCACTTCTATCCACCTTGGATCAGCACCAGTTTGCCTACAGAGCCAACAGGTCACAGAAGATGCCATTAATACATCTCTCCACACTGCACTGACCCACTTGTAACACCAGGGAGCAAACGTGAGGATGTTATTTTTGGACTTTGGCTCCGCCTTTAACATAATCATCCCCAGCTGGATGGTGAACAAACTGCTCAACCTGTGTATCAACCAATCACATGTACTGTAGATAGATCAAAGACTTCTTAACAAACCGACCATCGACTGTTAGGCTAGGAACCCACCACTGACACTCAGCACTGGCGCTCCACAGGATTGTGTACTGAGCCCTCTTCTTTATGCCCTATGTACCCACGATTGTGCAGCAATATATTTCACAAATATAATTATCAGGTTTGCAGAAGACACCACTGTGATAGGACTGATACACACCGGTGATGACTTTGAATGGTGCTTCATCAACAACTGGGCACTAAACACCTCCAAAACATAGCTGATTATCAGCTTCAGGAAGCAGGAAGTGGAACCTGCTCCTTTATACATCAGAGAGACATAGTGGAGAGAGTGCCTAGCTTTAAATTTCTTGGCCCACATATCTCCTAGGATCTCATATGGGGCCTCATGTAAAAACTTATGTATTCATACTGTACCTTTTTCATTGGATTTTATCATTTTTTTTACCATTTTATACAAAAATAAGTTTATGGATGAGTTGCATATTGAATCTCATTGTACCATACCATTGTACCAATGACAATTTAATTCAATTCAATTGAGGAGAGTGCATATTTACAGATGATTTTGACTGGCTTCTAACTCGATTTAGATTTTCAAGATCTATCCTCTTGGAGCTGTGTGCTGTTAGAATACTAGGAGGTATATTTGATATCATTTTTATGATACAATGTATTAAAGTATGTATATTACATTTTACAGATACATTGTTAACTTCATAAAATAATGTACACTGTTAATAATTAAATATGTGGGGCAGGGTGGAGCAGTGCTAGCGATGAGCTGGTGCCCCATCCAGGCATTGTTCCTGCTTTGCATTCTATACTTGCTGGGACTGGCGCGACCCTGGATGGATAGAATAATTAAACATGTATAATGTTTTTTTGCATTTCAAAGTTTTGAAGAATCAGCATTCTAAGCTTACAGTTGGTTTTACATTTCTTACAGATGCTTATTGTGTGGCGATTGGTTACATGGAGAAAGAAAATGGAAGGACAGGAATTGGGGGTTGGTATATTTGACAGAGACAGTACTGCTGCAATAAATTATTCCATCCAGGGTTGTGTACATCGCAGCAAGCAAAGGGAGAACAATGCCTGGACAGGGCACCAGCTCATCACTACTTGCTTTAAAGTATTTATTCATGAAAATTATATCAAGTATACATTTTAGTATTCTAAAATGTTCAGAGAGCTAGAATATAAGGAATGTAATGTTTTCTGTGTGGTGACCACTGCCTGCGCGCTCCAATTAGCAAAAAAGAAAGTGCTTTTAAGAAGCACATAGTGATTAATGACTGGGTCAGGGAACACATAGAACACAAAGCATTTAACGTGCCACTTTAGTTATGATGGGATTTGAGAAACTCTAGTAAATTAAACATTGATTTTAAAATGAAGTTTATGATGTTCTGCTTTAATGAGAAAATAAACTATGGGATTAAAGTGGAAATTTCTAGATCACATTCGACATTTTACAGTCTCAACATAGACTTTTTTTTCTTCCCTGTGTCTCTATTTTTTTTTCTTCTCTGTGGCCCTGATATTCTTCCATACACTTAGACACTGGCATTTTCACGTTGATTTTGACATCTGACCACTTCTTTTTTATTTTTGGCACTGTGCGACTTTCTGAAGTTGAAGTTTTGAGTACCACTCCATCAATTTCCTTCTGTTGCTCATACCACTGTCTAAGCCACCAAATTGTAAATTGTCTTATACCACTGCATCACACCCACTGGAGGGTACATGCTTTTCCACGGCTGAAGCAAAGCTATAGAAATTGTGTGCCCCCTGTTAGCTGCTTACAAAATCAACACCAGACAGCTAAATTATTCAAAATGTATTTTAAAAAGTTGTAGAAAGTCTTTTAAATCACTCTAATGCCTACTGTAGCTTTCTGTCTCACCCACAGGATGGAAAATTCATTTCCACAGCAGAAGCAGAGCCATGGAATTGTGTGCTTTCTGACTACTGCTTACAAAATGAATACCGGACAGCGAAAATTGTGCCAGATCTATTTAACATGATTGTATGAAGTCCGTTCCATCACTACTGTGTCTACTGTGGCCCTCTATCCCTTCCACTGCATAGAGCATTCATTTTCATGACTGAACTAAAGCCATAGAATTGCGTGCCACCTGACTGTTGTTTGCATGATCAGTACTGGAAATATAAAATTGTCCAAAATTGATATAAAAGGACTGAAAGAAGTATTCTATATCATTTTCATGTCTAATGTGCCCCTTTATCGCTTCAGCTCAAGGAGACATATATTTCCTTGGCTGGGCCTTTTCCATACAAATGCATGCCCCCTGTCTTCTGCTTTCAAAATGAATACTGAAATTATAAAATTGTTCTAAATGTATTTTAATAGATTGCTGAACGCATGTGTTATATTTGGTTTTCTCCAAATGGCGGAGTGGGTGCACAGAGTGGTTTTGGTCTTCTCTGACCATTGTTATGTTTTGTTTGTTTTGTTAATGTATCTATTGAGCAGTGTAATTATATCTTCACTGAAAATGACATATAACACCAAGACAGCATTAGACTCCCTTCAAAACAGCAATCAGCAAGTTACAGACTGCTCACACTGATGCAATTTTTATCATAACTGGAGACTTCAACCAAACACATTTAAAAACAGTCCTCTGTAAATTTTATCAACATGTTACTTGTTCTATGAGTGAATGGTGAATTATGTAGTGCTGCCAGATCCAATTTGAAGAGAGTCATCCAGACTATAAAAGCAGACTACAGGCAGAAGGCTGAAGGTCATTTCAATGATGGATGGCAAGGCATGCAGCACTTTGCAAACTACAAAGTCAACAAAGACCCAACCATCAGCAGCAGCAACTCACTAACACGGGAACTCAGCCACTTTTTTGCCCATTTTGAGATGAATGAGGTGACTGAGGCAGAGACCAGGATGGCACCGTCATCAACTACCAACAGTATGATACTTATTGTTAGTAATAAAGGTGTCAGAAGAGTGCTCGGCAATGTCAACCCAAGGAAAGCCACTGACCCAGATGGAATTCCAGGGAGGCTACTCAGAGATGGTGTGGATCAGCTGGCAGAGGTGTTCAGCAACATCTTTAACCTCTCTCTGTCACAATGTAGTGTTCCCAAATGGCTTAAGATTGCCACCATTGTGCCTGTTCCAAAGAAGACAGTAATCAGAAGTCTTAATGACTACAGACCTGTAGCTCTCACCCCCACTATAATAAAGTGCTTCGAGAAGCTAGTCCTGAGGCACATCAAATCTGCACTTCCACCCACTTTGGATCAGCACCAATTCAGAGTGAACAGGTCAACAGAAGATGCCATTAATACATCTCTCCACACTGCACTGACCCACTTGGGACACCAGGAGGGCATACATGAGGATGTTATTTATGGACTTTGGCTCAGCGTTTAACAAAATCATCCCCAGCTAAATAGTGATCAAATGGCTCAACCTTGGTGACAATGAACACATATGTAGACAGATCAAGTACTTCTTAACAAACCGACCACAGTATGTTAGGTTGGGGATCCCCCACTCCCCAACCCTGACACTCTACAGGATTTTGTACTGAGCCCTCTTCTTTATTCCCTATGTACCTATGATTGTGCACCAATGCATTGCACAAATATAATTACCAAGTTTGCAGATATGACACCACTGTAGTATGACTGATACACACACCTGTGATGACTCTGCTTACAGGGATGAGGTCAGCAAACTGTTTTAATGGTGCTTTATCAACAACTGGGCACTCAACACCTCCAAAACAAAGGAGCAGATTATCAGCTGCAGGAAGAGGAACCTGCTCCTCTGTGCATCAGAGAAGACATAGCTTTAATTTTCTTGGCCCACACATCTCCTAGGACCTCATATGGGGCCTCATGTATAAACAGTGCATACGCACAAAAATGTTGCATACGCCCATTTCCAAGTTCACTTCGAGATGTATAAAAACTAACCTTGGCATAACGTCACTCACATTTTCATGGCAGCCTCACACCATGCAAACACACTTTTCTGCTCGGTTTTGCAAATGGGCAGCACCCAGCATCAAAGCAGTTCTACTGTTTCTGTGGTAACATGGGCTTTATCAAATAAACCAAAATTAATTTCATATCATTTACAAATTTAAGGCTCTCGATTATAATCTTTCTGCATTAATATAATCGTGCATGGAATGGCCAAACTATTCCAAATACCACAGCTGCTTTAGCATTGTTATTCTCAGTGCACCAAAGACAGTATTTTAACCTGTTTATTGTATTTGTGTGTTTGTATCACAGCTGTATAGGTTGTGTCAAGAGCACAGAGAATTACAGCTTACTGCAAAGGATACAGCCTCCAGCCCAGGAGGATATTTATAGCACACGCTGCCTCAGGAAAGCCACCAGCATCTGCATGGATTCCACTCACCCATGCCACAGTCTATTTGAATTTCTCCCATCCGGCAAACGCTTCAGAGCCTGTCCTACATGGACCTCAAGGCTCAGAAATAGTTTCATTTGAAGAGCTGTAAACGCACTCAATCAGCCCATCAAGTCATCCCTGTAGAACTGTTTGTACTTATAATTACCCCACTGTAAACTTGCACTACTACTGTAATATTGCACAACCTGAGCCATTTTATGAACTGTACATGGATATTGTAATTATGCTTTCATAATGTATATTTTTCATTATTTTTTCATCATGGTTTTTTATATCATTTTATAGAAAAATAATTTTACTGAGGAGATATTGAATCTGGGCGGCATGGTGATGCAGTGGGTAGCGCTGCTGCCTCGCAGTTAGGAGACCTGGGTTCGCTTCCTGGGTCCTCCTTGCGTGGACTTTGCATTTTCTCCCCGTGTTTGCATGGGTTTCCCCCAGGTACTCCCAGTTAGGTTAGGTGCATTGGTGATTCTAAATTGTCCCTAGTGTGTGCTTGGTGTGTGGGTGTGTGGGTGTGTGTGTGTGTGCGTGTGCGCACACCCTGCCTGGGGTTTGTTTCCTGCCTTGTGACCTGTTGGCTGGAATTGGCTCCAGCAGACCCCCGTGACCCTGTAGTTAGGATATAGTGGGTTGGATAATGGATGCATGGATATTGACTCTCATTATACCATACAATGACAATAAAGGAATTTAATTCAATTCAGTTGAAGAGCACATATTTACAAATGATTATGACTGGCTTCTAAGTCAATTTAGATTTCTAAGAGCTATCCGCTTGGAATACTGTAGTAGTGATCTACCCATCCCAGCTTGTCACCATTTCTATTTGTGGTTTTCATGGACAGGATATCAAGGCACATGCAAGGATGAAAAGGTGTCCAGCTGGGGAGACTAAAAATAGCAATGTTTCTTTAAGCAGGTGATGTTGTCCTATTTGCCTCACTTAACTGTGGCATTCAGCATCTAGTTGAGTGTTTCACTTTTGGGTATAAAGCACCTGAAATGAGGATCAGAAAAGAGTAGATTGCTGTCTCCAGGTGACGGGGGAACAACTGTTGTTAGTGAAGCAGTTCAGTTTTCTCTGGAACTTGTTCATGAGTGACAGAAAAAGGGAAAAAGATATTGACAAGTGGATAGGAGTAGCAGCAGCTATTCTGCAGGCACTGTAGTGTTCTGTGGTGGTGAAGTGGAAGCCAGATCTAAAGACAAAACTCTTGGTTAACCAGTTAATCTGCATTCCTGTCCTTACCTATGGTCATGAGCTGTGGGAATGAAAGAATGAGTTTGTGGATACAAGTGGTACAAATGAGATTTTTAGCAGGGTGGCTTTTAAACAATAAACAACTCTGGAGCACAGCAAGATTGCCAGAATCAATGCACTTTATTGGGTGGACAGGAAAATAGTGATGGAGGAGGTTGGTGATTTGCAAGGCTATTTAAAGCTTTATATGATAGTATTTTTTTTCAGTCCTATAAGACACTGGGAGCCAGTGAAGTCAGAGTAGGAAGGTTTTAGTTTACATGAATCTGTGAATTTGCTGTTAAGTATTTATCATGCTCTAAATGATTAGAATCTCAGGTTATGAAGTTATGAGTGATGATCAAAATGAATGTGTCCTATTGAGATGAAAACCAACAAAATGTATTTTTGTTTTTCAAAATAACTCCTATCAGTTCTAGAATATTTGTTATAACATTCACAACTCCTTTCTATGCTAATAAAACATTTAGTTTTGCATATGCAACCAGTACTCTGTAGCTGACATGATGTTGTTATTACTGACATTCCCATCCTTCAGAGGATGGCTCTTTAGATTTACAAATAATAAATCTGTATTTGTTTCTAAACCTTACTCTTATACAGTGTTACTGGTCAAAATTCTCGTTGATATTATTTAGGTGTTTGTGCCTTATGAAGTGCTGACAGTTGGTGTACATCTGACTCAGTTCAAACATTAAATATGCAGCAATGTTGTTTATGATTTACTAAACTAAAACTTCTAAGAGATGCTACAATATAGTGTTTCCATTTGGAAAAAATGTGATTCTGCTCTCTGCAGCTATAAAACTGGTTTATGATGGTTCTTGATATGGATGGATAGATGAATGTAATATTAAAGCATTCAGGATGTCACAACTTCTAAAGAAGCAGAATATTTACAAGAATGGGTGAAATATTCTTCATTTCCATCTTGCAATAACAGTGAGGCCTTTAATGTTGTAACCTAAACAATTGAACTCACCATGAATTTGCCAATAACAATAAAAATGCACATCATAAATATAATGACCTATGATATAAATATTTCTGAAAGCAATGATACCAATACCTCATTGGTTAACTCTTCTGCCTCATTTCTTCAGTTTCCCATTGTAATTGTAAGCCGGGTTCCATGCCCGGTCAGGACGCCCTTGCTGTATATGGTCCGGGGGAGCAGCCAAGGGCTCCTCACTACCTCCCCTGGGACGCTTGGTGGCAGCCTCCCTGGCTGATGATGGTGCCTCAGCTTCCCGCAGGGTTTCCTGAGAGATGGAGTTCTCCACAACCCTGTGGAGATATGGGATGGCCGCCAGGGGGTGCTGCATGGATCCCGGAGCCCACCTGGACATCTCTACAGCCCAGCCCGGAAGTGCAATTAGCCACAGGTGATTAAGCACCTGGAGCACTTCTGGGTGGGTTATAAAAGGGCCAGCATCCACCACTAATTAGCGAGAATTGGGAGGAAGAGGGCGAGGTTACCTGAGAGGAGTGGTGGTGCCAGCGGAAGGATTGCTGTGTGGATATTAAGGTGATTTGGGACTGTGTTATACCTGTGGGATTCACGGGAAAGACGTGCCCCACAGGGGAAGAGTGTTTGGGCTGTGTTAAAGTGCTTGGGACTGTGCATTGCCTGTGGGGTCCACGGGGAAGATGTGCCTCACAGGTGAAGAAAAAATAAAAGATTTCTGTCCTTTTTACACGTGCCTCAGTTGAATATGCACATTCAACCCGAAGTTGTTTGGTCTCTTTCCCTCTTCATTCCTATCCAGAATTAGTTTCTCAGTTGCAGCCCATGTTGCTATACCTCAGAATGAAATGGATTGCATGGTCTAATAAAATAAATATCTGTGCAGTAGTACTACAAATTTCACTAACACAATTACAGATTTGGTGTCTTCTCATGATGTCCAGAGACCTCATGTATAAATAGTGCGTAAACACAAAATGTTGCATATTCCTGTTTCCACTCTCACATTAAGATGTATAAAAACTAAACTTGGTGTAAGGCTATAGCAATCTCCGACCATGTGTATGGATGTTTCTTCTCTGTTTTGTAAATGAGTGGCACCTAGCATCAAATCAGTGCTACTGTTTCTGTGTGATTTCCCTTACTTTTTTCAATTCATACCCATGACTTGAGCTTTATCAAATACACCAAAATGAATTGCATGGAATGGCCAAATTGTTCCAACTACCATGGCTGCTGTAGCATTGTTAGTAGATATAGAAAATGGAAGAATTAAAAGAGAGCGAGTATTTTGAGATTGTACTGATCTCTTGTCTAATGATGATGACTGGCTTCTAAGTCAATTTAGATTTCCAGGTGCAATCCTCTTGGAGCTGTGTGCTGAACTGGGGCCGGCTTTTCAAAGGCAGACTTTGAGGAATTGTCCTGTACATGCTCCATTACAAGTTCTGTCCAACCCTTGAATTTTTAGCCACAGGAGCTTTTCAATGTGAACTGACTGACTGATCAGGTATTTTTCAGTCATCAATGAGTCGCACCATGCCAGCTCTATGAGACTGTATTATCCACTTGTCATCCAGATGATTTCCTTACACTGTGGTTGAAGAGGCAAACATCAAAGCACAATTCACAGCAATGTCCAGTTTTCCAAAAGTAACCAAAGCAGTTGAGTACATGCACATTGCTATAAAGGCACCTTCAGAAAATGAATTTGCTTACGTAAATAGAAACCATTTCCACTTTATTAATGTGCAAATTACAAAAATGCATCTCATTACTGTTGTGGTGAGACGCCTGGCTCAACTCCTGATTCATCCATTATGAGAAATAGTAGTGTTGAGAGAAAACTTGAAAATGGTGTGTGTGATGGCTGGCTACTCATTAAGATAAGACATTAAATATTAACCCTTTGGTCAAAATTGTAAGTTATCTGTGTGATGTAACCATATAATAGTATTACCTAGGTGACATTACTCTCATTACTTAGGTTACTCGCTGAAGATATGACTTTTCACCCAGCTCACCCACCCACTGACTGAGCGACATTAAAATTACAAGTTATAAGTGTCTAGCCAATAATTGCAGTAGCTTGCTGCTCAAATGCTATGAGCCCCAGAACTCTGCTACCTCCTCTAATGGTGTTGACATTCAGATGATGGGCTGTGACTCGCCTTTTCATGTCAGACTTTACCTCTGACCACTTCTTTTTTATTTTGGGAACTGAGCGACTTTCTGAACTTGAGCTTTTCAGTGCCTCCACCACGCTGTGCCACTCCATTATTTTCTTTTTGTTGCTTATACCACTGCTTAAGCCACCAAACAGTAAGTTTTTCCTCCACTTCACTGAACAGGACCTCCATTTTGTATTCGCTGAAATGCTTGTTTTACACATGCTTTTGCAATTGTCTTATAAAATAACACTGAACAGAAGGGACTAATTATATTAATTTGCATATTGAAATAGTGTGAAATTCTAGGAGTCAGCATGGGGCTGTATGTTAAAATTCAATGTTGATTGAGATTTATAAAGTTGTAGATCTTTGCTTACACACAGTTTTATGACTATTAATTATTTAGTGTAAATGCACATTTCTAGTTTTGTCCGTATACCCTGTTTTAGTGTCAATTCTACATAAGGCTTTATCAATAAGACCTCAGGTGTGTAACAACTACAAGCACTCATATAGATTTGAACCCTTTCCTGGTGTGCCAACTAAGACTAAAGTCTTATGTACAAAATAATTAATGTGAACAGCTCATTGCCTATTTTTTGTAGTAAATATATTTTGCATGTACAAACTATCAGGTCATTCATGTGATATAGGAAGTTCTCATATTTGTTTCACTTATGGTCCAGGGCTTGTGTACATTTTTTGTTTGTAGCAGTTTGAAGCAGTTTGGATTAATTGCATCCCATTTCTGCATTATTTTTATCTGGTCAATATTTCTCCTATTGTGAGAGTATGCATGCACAGTTTTCAGAAACCATGTTTATTAGTAGTGAAGAGCAACTGAGCAGGTTCAAAATGGCCTATGTGAAAATTTTAACATAGTGTAATCACTTTATGAGTTAGATAGATAGATAGATAGATAGATAGATAGATAGATAGATAGATAGATAGATAGATAGATAGATAGATAGATAGATAGATAGATAGATAGATAGATAGATAGATAGATAGATAGATAGATAGATAGATAGATAGATAGATAGATAGATAGATAGATACTTTATTAATCCCAAGGGGAAATTCACATAATCCAGCAGTAGTATACTGATACAAAAAAAAATATTAAATTAGGGTTAGAGTAATAAAAATGCAGGTAAAAGCAGACAATAACTTTGAATAATGTTAACGTTTACCCCCCGAGTGGAATTGAAGAGTCGCATAGTGTGGCGGAGGAACGATCTCCTCAGTCTTTCAGTGGAGCAGGACAGTGACAGCAGTCTGTCGCTGAAGCTGCTCCTCTGCCTGGAGATGACACTGTTCAGTGGATGCAGTGGATTCTCCGTGATTGACAGGAGCCTGCTCAGCGCACGTCGCTCTGCCACAGATGTCAAACTGTCCAGCTCTATGCTTACAATAGAGCCTGCCTTCCTCACCAGTTTGTCCAGGTGTGAGGCGTCCCTCTTCTTTATGCTGCCTCCCCAGCACACCACCACGTAGAAGAGGGCACTCGCCACAACCGTCTGATAGAACATCTGCAGCATCTTATTGCAGATGTTGAAGGACTCCAGCTTTCTAAGGTAGTAGCCGGTTCTGTCCTTTCTTACACAGAGCATCAGTATTGGCAGTCCAGTCAAATTTATCATCCAGCTGCACTCCCAGGTATTTATAGGTCTGTACCCTCTGCACACAGTCTCCTCTGATGATCACGGGGTCCATGAGGGGCCTAGGCCTCCTAAAATCCACTATCAGTTCCTTGGTTTTGCTGGTGTTCAGGTATAAGTGATAGCAGTGTCGTCAGCGAACTTTTGCATGTGGCAGGACTCCGAGTTGTATTGGAAGTCCGATGTATATAGGCTGAACAGGACCGGAGAAAGTACAGTCCCCTGCGGCACTCCTGTGTTGCTGACCACAATGTCAGACCTGCAGTTCCCAAGACGCACATACTGAGGTCTGTCTGTAAGATAGTCCATGATCCATGCCACCAGGTATGAATCTACTTCCATCTCTGTCAGCTTGTCCCTAAGGAGCAGAGGTTGGATGCTGTTGAAGGCGCTAGAGAAGTCCAGAAACATAATTCTTACAGCACTACTGCCTCTGTCCAAGTGGGAGAGGGATCGGTGTAGCATATAGATGATGGCATCCTTCGCTCCCACCTTCTCCTGGTATGCGAACTGCAGAGGGTCGAGGGCGTGGCGGACCTGTGGCCTCAGGTGGTGAAGCAGCAGCCGCTCCATGAAAATATAACAAACCTTTCTACAAATAATATATTTACTGAACAAAAAATTGGCATCCACACATATGAATTAATTTCATATTCCCTGACTGTCAAAATAAAAAATCTTCTTGGACTTTACCTTGGCCGCCTGCTTACACTTCACCACAGCCCTTTTAATTCTAATCCTGATCATGAAGTTAATCAGCAGCAAAGAATAAATGCAAAACACAAGCCACTTCTACATTAACAAAACATTTTCCAAGCTAAAGTAAACATTCTGTATACTATCAGAGCCAGAAAAAGACATGGTCAGAAGGGGCACAGGCCAATGTTGTTCCATTTTAGGGGCTCCAAAAGAGCTAAATAGTAAAGACAAAAGAAGATGCATATATTATTTACCAATAAAGATTATTTTTATAACATAATAGGCAAAAAAAAATTGGTTAAGGTTGGAGAATACACAAATTGTATTAGATGTATGTGTGTTAGAGTGTGTGTGTGTTTGCTGAACATTAGATGCACAAAAGAGAGACTGAGAGATATGGGGCCCCATATATAAATGTTGCGTACGCACAAAAATGTTGCATAAGCCCGTTTCCATGCTCAAATCGTGACGTATAAAACCTAAACTTGACGTAAAGCCACGCACATTTTCACGGTATCTCCAACCCTGGCGTACGCAAGTTCTCCGCTTGGTTTTGCAAACTGGCGGCATCCAGCGTCAAAGCAGTGCTACTGTTCCTGTGTGGTTACCCTTTCTTTTTTAGATCCACAATGCCGGCTTTATCAAATACACTGAAATTAACCACATATTGTTCATTAGTTTAAGGCATCTGATTGTAATTAACCTGTAGCAATATAATGGTTCACGGAATGGCCAAACTATTCTAAATACCATAGCTGTTTTAGTGTTGTTACTCTCACTGCACCTTCTTCTTCTTCTTTCAGCTGCTCCCGTTAGGGGTTGCCACAGCGGATCATCTTTTTCCATATTGCTCTCACTGCACCACTCAGAGAAGCTGATCGGAGAGAAAATTACCGGTATACAGAATCAAGCACACGCTGCCTCAGCCATTCGCTATTTCAACTGCTCTCATCCGACAAACGCTTCAGAGCCTTTCCTGTACAGACCTCGTGGTTCAGAAACAGTTTCATCCCAAGAACTATAAATGCACTCAATCAGTCCATCAAGTGCTCCTTATAGAACTGTTTGTACTTACAAGTAAAATTACTTCGCTGTAAACTTGCGATACATTTATAATATTGCACAACCTGCGCCACTTTATAAAGCGCGTATTTACATATGATGACGATATCATTTTTAAGATGAAATGCAGCAAAATGTGTTTATTACATTATACAGATAAAATGTTAATGTCATTTAAATAATCTATATTGTTAATAATTAAACATGTGAAGACACAGTGGCGCAGCGCTAGCTAGTTCAGGAATTGTTCCTGCCTTGTGCTGTATTCTTGCTAGGGCTGGTGCAACACTGGATGGATAGATGGATAGAATAATTAAACATGTACTACGAAGATATTTCAATGTTCCTTAAGTTTTGAAGAATCAGAGTTCTAAGCTTACAGATGGCTTAACATCTATTACAGAGCTGATTGTGTGGCAATTGGTTATTTGGAAGGAAAGGAATTGGAGGTTAGTACGTTTGAAAGAGACAGTACTGCTGCAATAAATTATTTCATCAAAGGTCACGCACGGTGCAGTAAGCATCTTGCGGGAGGCAGGAACAATCTGTGGACAAGGCGCCTGCTCGTCACTATCACTGCGCCATCGTGTTCCCATGTTTAATACATGCTTTAATTCCTATCATCATGAAAATGATATCAAGTATACATCTCAGTATTTTAATTATTCAGAGAGGTGTAATATCACGATTCTGTGTCCTGTTAGAGGAAGAGAAAGTCCGTTTAAGAAGCACGTAGTGATTCACACACATAGAGCACATAGAAGATCAAATACAAAACAAAGCATTTAACGTGCTACTTTAGTTACGATGGTATTTGAGAAACTAGTAAATTAAATGATTTAAAGATGAAGTTTATGATGTTCTACTATAATGACAAAATAAACTACATGACTGAAGTGGAAATTTCGAGATTAAAGTTAACATTTTGTGCTTTTTTCCCACTGTGTGCCTATTTTTTTTTTCTCTGAACCCTAATAAGTTTTCATATGACACTCAGATGGTGGGCTATGACTCGCCTTTTCATGGCAACTTTCATATCTGACAACTTCTTTTTTATTTCGGGCACTGTGCATCTTTGTGAACTTGAGCTTTCGAGTTTCTCTGACACTCTGTCACTTGATCAACTTCCTTTTGTTGATCATATCACTGTTTAAACCAACAAGTAGTAAGTTTTTCCTTGCCTCCACATGGCATTCGTTGAAATTCTTCTATTTTCCCCTATGCTTTTGCAATTGTCTTTTCACAGAAGGCTGAGCTTAAGGGCTATTTATATTGATTTGCATATTCAAAGAGGCGTAATTCTGGAAGGAGTTGGGGCGGGACAGCAGACGCATGCACGTGCGTTACTTTTCATGCTAACCGGGATTTATGGAGCGGAAGAACATGGAAGTTGGCTGTGAGGGATGGCCGGCCTGTCATCCCGGCCAACACCCCCAGGCCACCAGATGGAGCTCTCCCTGCGGCATAGAGTTTCCCCGAATTCCACGAGGGCCTCATGGACCTTGTAGTTTTTATAACCAGCCCTGCTGGATACCATGGGGACCTACAGGAGACACTGTAGGGAGGCTCAGGGAATTCTACATGCCCTATAACCTGGAAGTACGTCATAGGCAAGGCGACAAGGGAAATGACGTGCTTCCGGGATGAAGAAGAGGATTTTTATCTGACCCGGAAGTGATAGGAGATCACATGGACTGAGGGATTGGGAACACTTCCAGGTCAGGGAATATAAAAAGACTATGGGAAATCCCAGACGATGAGCTGAGCTGGGTGGAAGGGTGGCAATGCGTCTGGGAGTGGAGGATTGATTATTGTATTGATTATTGATTTATTGGAGTATAGTGGAATGGAGGGTGCTTTGTGCACATTATTGTCCTAATAATTCGTCTACAATTGAACTGTTCAAAACAAGACTAAAGACTCATTTCTATTCACTTGCATTCCATGACCTTCAGTAATACTGATGGTTTCCTCTTTGTAATTATATAACACTAGGGGGCTCCGCCCCCTGCTTGCTTCGCTCGCCAACCCCTGGCGTTGGGGCATGACAAAGAGTGAGATGTATGAATTAGATATAGAATAGTGTGCAGGTTTGGATGATGCCTATATAAATAAAAAATAGAGTGTTTGTCATAGAGTAATGTTTTATTGGAATATTTCTTTGTATACAACATTAGTAGTAAAGATGGTGTCTTGTCTTTGAATGAGTCTTCCTTGGCATGGATCATTTATAACTTTAACTTTAACGTCAGATGAACGTCAAACACGTGAGAAGGCAACATAAAGTTATCCATGTCCAAAAACGGGTTCAGAGAGGTAGATGCCAACCTTGTCCATGGCTTGTCCTTGTGATTTGTTGATGGTCATGGCAAATGCAGGTTTAATGGGGAACCGTCGGCGTTTCAATGTAAAAGGTAAATCCAGGTCAGAACTCGTAAGGTCAATTCTAGGAATGAGAACAGTATTGTTAGCATGTGATTCTGTAAGAACTGTTGCTTGAATAACACCGTTTTTAAGGGTAAGGTTGTGTTGTGGTCATCCGTCTGGGTTAATAGTGTTCAAATATTCTAAGGGGAAATTCAGATGTTCATTGTTGTCATCAGAGTCAACTTTGTCAGAGCTTAGAAAGAGTGGTGTCTCTCCAGGAAGTAATGAAATGACCTGGTTATTAATGTGATTAACATTAATATTTTTTGGACATAATATAGTGCATTTTGTTAACCACATATGCGAAAGCAGTATGGGCCATTGCCTTTTGGTGGCCTGATATGTACTCCGGTAGATGCAAAAGCAAATGAACTATTGTAGGATCTAATGCAGTTCATAAAGTTTTTACTTTCAGGCACATCGTTAGTTAGAAGCTTCTGTAGATATTCAGGATATGAATGTAAAGGAGGCAGTCTAATCTGCCCCTTTTGACAACAACGTGTAAATTCATTATTTGTATTGCCAGTTGTTTCTTCTGGGAAGTTAAGTGAATGACAATGATTGCAAATGACATTCATTAATCCCAATGAATTTTCCTCAATAGTGGACTCATTATTGAAGGCGTTGTCTGGCGTTGATGTCCGCGACGGGCATGTTTTGCTTGTGGCGTTTGAGTGCCGCGTTGTTGCATGTCCATTATTTGTGACGCGCTATTTTTTAGTTTTAATTGATTCGCCTCCGCTTTGCCAAAACTCCGTTTCAGTCTACGTCGTGCATTGTTTGTATCGAGCCTTGTCCCTTTTTGTATGTCGGTCAGTTGAACTTTCTGCTTTTGGAGTCTTGCTTGCTTGTTTTCTGGCAGGTCATATGCGCGTTGTACACGTTTTCATTCATTTATTCTGTCTATTCGCTCCCTTTTTTGTATGTCTGAGTCGCGAGCTCATTCTTTTGAAATCGTGCTTGTTTCGATGCAGTACTTTGAGACGTGCGCCGTATGCGTCTACGTTCATTGTGTCTGTCCATTTGGGCACGTCTCTGTAACGGGGTTACTTGAGCTTTGCGTTTTTTGATCCGAGACATTTTTTCTCCCGGAGTTTCCGAAGCGCGTTGTATGCGCCCCCGTGTATTTTGTTGTTTCATTCGTGTTCGTGTGTTTGGTCCCGTTATCCGATCCGAATCGTTTTGTACCCGTGACCGTGTATTCATGACTTGTTTGTTCCTCAGCGTGCGAAATATGGTTAAGTAATAAGGAGGATCGCACTCACTGTTAATATGGAGCCTTTTCTGCAGTTGAACGGTTAATAGTGCTTTATTGTAAGGAGATCCACCTATGCTGCCTAGTGTGAAGGTGTTGAGATGACGTATGGTTAATATGGACTTTTCCTTTAGATATGTGGCTTTGGGTGTCACTTCTTATTGATGTGTGGGGGGGGGGTGGGGGGGGGTGGTGAGGATTGTTGTTGCGCGAGCATCTTCTTTCTTTTTGTGTTCCAGGGGCTTGTTGAGTCACCCTCTTTGTGTGTCCCGTCTGTTGCTTGTAGGGTGTGTGGGGTGGTTTTGTGTTCTTTTTTTTTTGTGTTCCATGGGCTTGTTAAATCCCCCTCTTGGTGTGTGTCCCATCCGGTGCCTGTAGGGGGGGGGGGGGTGCCTTGCTGTTGTGCGCGAGCGTCTTCTTTTTTTTTGTGTGATAGTTTCGTGTGTAATGGGTTTCGTGCTTTGCCTGCGTTTGACTACTTTTTTCTGTGCCTTTTCCTTTTTTCTGTGCTCTTGCCGCCTCATTTCTTTGACTCCTTTTTTCTGTGCTCACTCCTTTTTTCTGTGGTCTTGTCCGCCTCTCGCGGCCCCTCATCCGCTTCTCGCGTCCCCTCATTTCTTGGGGCGCCTGCGCAGTACGTCTTTTTGCGGCTACGGCCCATGGCCGGATGTCCCTGCGTCCATCCGGTTTAGCATTCTCGGTTAGTAATATGGATTACTTCTGTTTTTTATGTATATAACATTACTTCTATTTATTATGTATTTTATTTTATGTTCCTATATTTTATTTCTATTTATGTTTTATGTTAATTTGTTTTGTTTTTCTTTTATTCCATTATTGTAAAGCACTTTGGCCACAGCATTACTATGTTGTTTTAAATGTGCTATATAAATAAATTGGCATTGACATTGACAAATAAATTGACATTAATAAATATTATATTTGGACTTTTATCTGGTGTCTGACATCTGGTCTGAGGGTTCAAGGGGTCAACAGTGCCTCTAATTACTACATTGGCGAATGCACAGATTTATACATCTGGGGTTTTTTTGTGCATGTGCACATTTCCGCTTTTGTCCCTACGCCATGTTTTAGTGTGAATTCTATGCACGCCGTTATGCATGAGGCCCATGGAAAGAACCCTGAGAAAACATTAATCCTGTTGTTTTTAGAATTCGGTATTAAAAGTACAAGTGAAAACATTAATACATTGTCATTTAACTTCTTGCAGTGTCAGAAGTAATTTATGAATGACACTGTAGTACAACTTTAAGAATAATGAACTTCAAGTTGTTTGAACACCCAGGAGAATGGTGGATAGAGTGAGAGCAGCTTGTGAGACGCTCAATTGTCATAAAATTGAAAAAAGGGCATGAAGACGTACAGGTCAACACTCTAATATACACTATGGGCAATTAAGCTGAGGACATATAATAATAATAATAATAAATTTTATTTATATTGCACATATTTAAATCATTCAAATTTAGTGCTCAAGAGAGTGACCATAACTTTAACACAGTATTAAAAATATTTTATAGAGGAGAAAAACATAATCCACAAGATGGTGCATTTTCACCAGCATTTTCAGAAACATGGTGAGAAAGCACAGATATTTGTTTAAATTGATAATTGTTTAAAATGAAAGCTGCAGGTTTCAGGAAAAGCAGAAGGAAAATATTAGACATAGGTTGGTTATAGGGATTACAGATACCATTGACAAAGAATTACACACAAAAAGTGCACTCCAATGAAAGAATAATCATCCACTTGAACGCAGAGCAGCAACAAAGCATCAGCTCCACGCAACATTGGACATTATCTTTAAAGACCTGGCATCATAAAACTATTGTTCCATGCCAAGATAAATTACAATTCTAAATAATCAGTAAACAGACAGCGTCTTCTATGTTATATGTTTGTCTTATCGTATTTCTGTAATCCTTGTGTTTATCATTAAATTGTATTATTCTGTTTCTTATACCAAGTGTACTTCTGTTACCTTGATATTGGTCTAATAGCTATGGACCTGATTCTTACAAAATACAAATGTAAGATAAATAAAGATGGAGCCTTATCAAATTAATAATTGATTACTGACATTGCCAATGGCAAGACAGATTACTAATTAACCAAAAAAAGTTATCACATTCCTACATTATAAGGAGTCAAACTGTTTTCATAAAATGGATGAGCTCCGACTGAATATTTCCACACATAAAACTACAAGGGACTGTTGCCTTTTGATTTTTTTCAGAAACATGGCTGGATCCTGTGGACGAAGACTTCAGACAAGACAGCAGGGGTGGTCATATAGCAGCTTTATTTTCTCATTGTCAGAGTGAGCAGAGTTTCAAAAAAGCAGGCAATCAATATTACTTGACAGCCTCAGGGCTCTTCTGAACCCCGTCTGTTGGGTGGGGCAAAGTTTTTATACCCCTAGAATGCGTGATTTAATATCATTATGAAATGCAACAGTCGACACTTTATTATACACAATCCTTGAGCCCCTTCAATGCCCCTTGTGCAACTTAATTTCTTGGCCCCTTTGTTATGGCGTTCAGATGTAAACTAAGGGAAAACGTGATAAGGCAGTCTTATGTGTGGAATGCTTAGACCTTGAGTCCTTTGGACAAATATTTTTCTGTTTGTTCAGCAAAGCATGTTTTTAAAGCTTACTTCTTCTTAACTTCTTAGACAAGGATTAGTACAAGGGAACGAAGAGAACATTCATCTTTCACAATCCCACCATACTGGACACAGCAGTTGAGCATGCAGGTTGCACGCTCCACCAAGCCAATCAAACCTCTGATTCCACTAAGAAAACAGATGGAGGACTGTGTGTCTATATTAATAATGCTTGGTGCAGTAATATACCCACAATCAACTAGTTATGTTCTCTGGATGTGGAATATCTAATGTTAAGATGCCAACTGTTTTGCCTACCCAGGGAACATACAGTTGTTAATGTTATGGCATGATACATACCACCTCAGGCTAATGTTAAGTAAGCGCTTGAGCAACTGTTTGACGTTATCAGTAAATAACAGAACTCACACCCTCATTTTTTTTTATCATCACCAGGGATTTTAATCAAGCAGATCTTAAGGATGTATTCCCCAGATTTTATCAGCATGTATATTGTAAAACCAGAGGGATAAACAACTTAGGCCATGTCTATACAAACGTAAAAGATACCTATAAGATTATTCCATGCCCCTCAGTCTAATCATCTCTCTTTGTTTTTGTTTCTTGTTCCAGCACACAAAGCCCTTATCAAACTGTTATCAACAGGACTGTTAAAGTTTGGCCTGAAGTTGCCATCTCCAAACTCCAGGACTGCTTTGAATACACAGACTGGAATATATTTGTTCATCAGACAGTCTTAGAGACATATACTGTACTTGATCCGTGGATGAATAGTGAAGTCAAACAGCTGCTCAGGGAAAGGGAGAAAGCCTTTAAACTAGGAGACTCCTCAGCCTATGGAACTGCCAGAGCTAATCTCAAGAAAGGCATCAAGTCTGCAAAATTATAAGTACAAACAACGGACTAAGGATGATTTTGACAGTAACTCAAACTCACAGCGGATATGGCAAGGCATCCGATTAATCACAGATTACAAAAAGAAAAATGACATACAATACATGCTGGCCAATAACATATTCCATCCCAGATAGACCAACATCAGTTTGCCATCCAGACAGACAGATGGACTGAAGATGCTATCTGTGTGGCTCTGCATACTTGCCCTCTCACACCTGGACAAGCCCAGCACCTATGTTTTAATGCTCTTCGTTGACTACATCTTGGCATTAACACCAGTGTACCTAGCCAGCTGATCAAAAAACTCAATGCACTAGGACTTGCTCCCTCCCTATGTAACTGGTCACTGGATTTTCTCATCAGTCTGTCAATTTGGACATAAATACATCCTCCACCTTTACCCTGAACACCAGTGTGCCACAAGGCTGTGAACTAAGTACCCTCCTCTACACACTCTTCACCCATGATTGTCAACCCATCCACAAATCAAACATTATGGTTAAATTTGCAGATGACACGATAGTCATTGGGCTTGTATAAGACAACAATGAAGTTGTATACAAGGAAGAGGTTAAGAACCTGACACCATGGTGTGACATCAACAAATTCATCTTAAATATCAAAAAGGCCAAAGAAGTTATTCTGGAATTTAGGACCACTAAAAATACCACTCATGGTCCAATAATAATCAAAGCAGAGGCTGTGGAGAGAGAAATTTGAGCACATCTCTCCAGTTTTGATGTCACTACATTGGATACCTGTGCCATTCAGAATTGACTTTAAAATACTGCAAATGGTTTACAAAGCCTTAAATAATCCCACTTTGTCCTATATTTTGTAATGCCTGACACCTTACACTCCAAGTCGTAACCTTATATCTTTGAATGAGTGTCTGCTTATAATTCCATGAGCTAAACCTCAAGTAGTGAGGCAGCCATCTGCTGTTATACACCTAAAATCTAGAATAGCTTAACAATAGAAATTCTCCAGGCTAATACAGTAGAGTATTTTAAAAAACTACTAAAAACCCATTATTTTACCATGGCTTTCTCATAGCTACATTTCAGTGTATCTCTGTTAAGTTACATGTGCATTGAATTATCATTTCATCAAGACTCCACAATCCGTACTAATCCCTACTATTCTTTTCTGTTCTTTTTCCGGTTTCCTGTTCTGGTGTTCTGCGTCACCACCACCACCTGGATCAAGGCACCATGCAGTCCCTACATTGATGGACCGAAGGCAGTACCCCAGATGTCCACATTACCATCATCATCAAATTCTTTCATGTGAAGCCTAAAATCCACAAGGACTGATTAAGAACATTTATGTTAGGTAGCATGCCCTGTCTCTTGGCCTTGGAACCCCCTGCAGATTTTTTTTCTGTCCTCCTGGCCATCTGACCTTACTTCATTCTGTTACTTAGCACTGCCTAATCATAGAAACTTTTCTTTCTTCATCTTGTAAAACAGTTTGATCTACATTATTTGTATGAAAATATGCTACATAAATAAATGTTGTTGTTGTTGATGTTATTATTAATTTTCTAGGCGTCACCATCTCAGAAGACCTGTCCTGGGCTGTTAACACGTTGATCGTAATAGGCAAAGCACAACAACTTTGTTTTCTGAGGAAAATAAGGAGAGTTAATCTCCCCCAGAAGCTGCTGGTCCATTTCTATAGATGTACTATAGGGAGCATCTTGACTAAGTACATGATGGCCTGGTACAACAGCTGCACCAAGGCTGCTAAAGAAGCCTCTCAGCGGGTCATAAAAACATTAGAGGTCATCATTGGCACTGAACTGCCATCAATCAAACTCTTGTATAAGGCTCGCTGTGTGAGAAGGGCCAAACACATTATCAAGGATAATACTCATCCTGGAAATTCTTTGTTTGAGCTCCACCTATCAGGTAGATACTTTGGATCAATCTGCATACACACAAACAGACTAAAAAAAAAAGCTTTTTCCCCATCTGCCATAAACATTGTTAACTCTGAAACTCCTCAGTCTAACATTATTTTTAATTGAATATGTTAATAAGCTATATTGATCATGTGCAATATACTAATATAATATACAGTATACTATTCATTAATAGGTCCAATAACAATTTATGCTGCTGAACATTGGACAATAATAATTTCCTCTGGTTACTTGATCACTTATCACTATATATGAGATATTTGAAAATATTTGACATATTTTGTATGGCTATTCTATTTTCTCCTTTTGTACTTGAATTCTGTTTTTAAATTGTTATTTCTATTCTAATTTTTAAATGCACCTTTGAGGTTGTCATAACATTAATTTTGTTGTATTACACAATGACAATAAAGTGCTTGAGCTTGAAGTTGAATACATTATTTACCAAAATACATTTGAAAATTGTTCCATGATAAGTGATACTGCATTCATGCAATCCCTACCATGAAGTGTGATATTGGCAGCATCCTTCTGTGGAGAAGCGTCTCTGGTGCAGTCCCTGGAAAGTTTGTGAGGATAGAAGATAAAAAAATGAATACAAGGAAATCCTGGAGAAAAATCTGCTGCAGTCTGCATAACAACTGCGGGGTGGAAGAAGATTTATTTTCTAGTCAGGCAGCAAAACCCCAACATACAGCCAAATATATACTGGAATGGGCTTTAAAACAACAATTTTAATGTCCAGTATTAATGTTAATACATTACACCCACTCAAAAAATATTTTCTTGGATTTACTTAACTATGTTATGCCAACAATTTCCACAAAACTGAGTTGTGTAAATTGTAAACTAACACAACCTCAACATTGCTTTATTCTACTGGATTTAATGTACAAAACTAAATGGACTTACATAAAAGATACATCACAACATTCTGTTCTTATAGTAGATAGTAATACTAATGATTTATATCTTATGTAATAAAAATTCAAACTATGTCAACACTGCTCAATTTATTAAGTGTGTAGTCATTCAATTACTACTACATAAGGTAATGGCATAATGGCATTTGGAAAAATACATTTCCTAAAAATCTTTAACTTTCTTTCAAAGTATACAACGGTGGGAGGATCCCTCAGAATGTGCTGTCAAAAAAAGTGGGGTTCTGTATGCAAATATCACACTTTATGCACATAAAACTTCATTATTTTAAGTTAATTTAACTTAATTTAACTGTGTAGAGGGAAAATGGGAATACCACGTTTTGAGGATTAGAAAACTATTAATTTTGAGTGTGATTAACATAAAATCAGTGAGTAATGAGAACAGCCCCAGTGACAGATTATGCTTCTGTTGAAAGAAAATATTCCGACTGATTTGTTTAAACACAAATACATTGTGTTAGTATGACATTAAGTCAGTGAAACTAGAAAGTATTAAGTAATGGCAGCAAACAAAACTATTTTAAATTAGTCTAAATTAAATGCATAAATTCAACATCCCCAACAGTTCATTTTTTGAATAAAATTTGTATAGCGGTTTGCTTTCATTTTAACATTTAGGAGCCCCTTTTCTGTTGATCACTGTGAAAAAGTCAAATTAACTTCAAAGTGATACACGGTTCTAAAATAATAAAACATGAAAAAGTCCAAAGGGTTGAATGCTTTTTATAGCCACCGTACATATTAAGAGAAAAACACCAGAAATCATTGTTCACAGAAAAAGTGTCTGTTTTTGTAAAGAAAGCGTAAAAAGTCAAACAAAACACTTATATCAGAGATAAAATAAATTATGATCTTATGTTTTACATTTAAAACAATAAACAACGAAATTTATAGATATAGAAATAGAAATATAGAAATACATAGATACCTAAAGTTAAAATAAGATTGTCATGAGTGATGAAGATTTAAATATTTCTAACGTCACCATCATTTTTAAAGATTTCCTGAACCAAGGATAGAACAAAGCATAAATAATTGGATCAATGCAGCAATTCATTGTTAATAAATAAATCAGTGCTAATCGCACTTGTCCTATGTTTTCTGAGTTAATAGTGGAAAACATTTGAAGTAGAATAAACACAAAGCCAGGTGAACAGAGCACAATAAAGGCTATTACTACTATTCCTAGGGTTTTAGCGGCTTTTCTTTCCGATGATTTTGACAGTCGTGATTTTTTGTTAGCTGCCGATTTTGTTTCTTTCATCATACAGTTGATAGCTTTCACGTGTCTTCTTGCTGTCACAAATATTACTGAATACAAACAAATTATAATCATCATAGGCAATAAAAACGTCAGTGTATAATGTATAATCCACCATTCTGTATCATGAAAAAATCTGCACATACCCACACACCAGTCGGTTATAAACGAACCTCCGGTATGAACAAGAAATGCGTATGTGTAGAAAAATGCTAAGAACCATATGAAAATGATACAAATACCTGCCACTGAATTTGTTACATATGTGCTATAAAAAAACGGATTACACACAGCAAGGTAGCGGTCAAATGATATGGTTACCAAATTTAAAACAGAAACAAAAAGTAAAAAATTCATATATGCTATATAGTAAGGACAAAATGCATCACTAAAGTACCAGCAGTTCTCTATTACTTCAATAAACTTAACAGGCAAAATAAGGAAACCACTTAGAAAATCTGCCACAGCAAGCGAAAGGACAAAGAAATTAGTAGGAGTGTGAAGCTGCCTGAAATGAGAGATGGTGACGATCACAAATAAGTTACCCAACACAGTAACTACAATCACCGTTCCTTCGGAGACATAAAGTAGCACCGATATTTCGGTTTGCCTCAAAATTTTTAGGCAACTTGCATTATTGTCAGGATAGCAGTAACTTGTTTCTGAATGCATGATTAAGTTTTATAAAGTTCCTTTAAATAGATGCAGCATTACCCTTCTCATTTTTGACAATCTGAATCTCTGAAAGTCATTAAGAAAAGTTTATATATTTGGAAGATCCTGGGAGATTAATGTGAATCCTTTTGTATATTCCAATTATAAAGCGTTGCACTCCCTAGGGTAACTGAAGTGTTTTGCGTTGCAGGAACAAATTGTGATTATTTAGATACAAATTATTAATACGTCTTCAAGTTTACTTTCATGGGTATTTTATTATTGATGTTACTGAGAATGGCATAGCTACATTTGTAAGTTGTTATTTTTAAATGTTAAACGTTCCTTAAAAATGACAGGCTTTTAGCATTCATCCATTCATTTTCCTAGTCTGTTGCCAGCACACAGTTACTCAGCACTGTCTGATAAAAGCCCGCCTTATTGGCACCTTAATAGTATTCTTTGTAAGTCAATGGCATTTGATTTTACATCATGGAATGCAAATCCACAGGCGTGCACCGATGCACGCTAAACTCGTGCATTTCTGTCACAGAAAAAGATATACTATTACACAATCCATTGTAGTTGTTTTACACTGTTTAAAGAAAAAAAAAATAATGCTTGTTTTTTCCAGTGATAATTACAGTATTTACAACTGTTGACTCATCTGCCGCCTCCTCTTTTAGGCAGGAAAATGCAGAAAAGTGTATGCATTCTCCTTCCAGCTTCGCTACGATAATGAGAACTAGTAAAAACAGATAATGGATTATAGTTATTAGGGAAAATCATTGTGCAAGAAACTAAATCAGAGAATAAAAAAAAAAAGAAAAAGAAAGGGGGGGAAATAGAAACAGAAATTCTCATCATTCAAGACCACACAGTCAAAATATGATCATAACGGAACACTGGACTAAAATATTAAACAGCATGTGTTGTTTTTGCTAAGCGATTGAACGATTGCTGAATTTGGCATACACATTCATAAGTAAAGATCACTGAATAAATCACTTGAAGAGTTTTTGTTACGGTCCCATCAAGAGAAAAGGGAAAAGCGCTATATAAATAAAGTGTTTTCTTCTTCTTCTTCTTATTATTATTGATTACGTCTGAGCATGCGCACGTGTTAGCTTTTGTGCCTGATTCGCTGAAACGCTGTACTTTAGAGTCTTCACTTTGCCTCATGTGCTTGATTTGTTAACCCTGTGTACTTCTCTTTTGATGTAAGTTACATGTTTTGTTGTTAGTTCCATTAGAAATATAACACAATTTTTTCTGTTAAGTAATTAAAAGCTCTTACGATATTTTACTAACGTTTAAAACTGTGTACAATACGTTAAGAAATGTCCTTTCTTTATTCATATATAAGTACTTCTACAAACAGGCATGATAACCGCTGTTTAAGCAGTGACTATGAAATGATCTGTGTCTGTACAGTCTCACTCATTTAGGAAATTCTTTTCAGTGTCTTTGCCAAAGACGGCATGTCATAGAGCTCTGTTAATTTCTGCTGCAATCTATCGAACTTTTTGGGTATTAACTCTCTGAAGTATTCAGTAGGCATTTATTTTTGTGACAGAACCCACACACACTTATCCGCAAGAACTATTTAGCTTTACAAGACCATTGCAAGGAATCCTACTTTTCCAAACATTCAGCAGTTTAGTTGAGTCATTCTGCTTCATCCACATTACCAGGGATTAAGATATGCAGAGCCGGATTTATATGAAAAGAGGCCCTAGGCTATTCCACTTATGAGGCCCTTTCATTTTTAAGTTTGTCAATTACATGAGAGATAATAAAATTTTGCTAACAATTTGAATGTAGGCCCCTCTTGATCTTGAGGCCCTAGGCTGAAGCCTAGTTAGCCTATAGGAAAATCCGGCCCTGAAGATATGGTGCTACAAACACAACAGTTTGACGCACGGACAGTTTAACAATTACACTGCACAACAAAGGTTTTGCTTCTTGAACACTGTTGGGTCTTCCTAATAACTTTTTGGGTGCTGATCACGAATATCATATCACATCAAATTTGCCCATCACGTATCGGTTCAGAGAAATCTTCAGTTTTGGCATGATTTTTTTTTATATTTGTATCCAAACATTTTCACTCCCGTAAATGACTTATCAACAATGGTTTGTGCAGCCTGGGCATGTCCAGGCATGGAATCAGGCCAGGTAGGAAGCTGTTCTGTGGAAGCTGACATCCTGGGCAGGTCTGAACGAGCTTGACGCTGTCTCAGCGTGCTATAAAGGTGGCTTGCATACACTCATCCTGCTCATTTGGTTAATATAGATAGTCAGTATGTATGTATAGTATCAGTATAGTAAAATATAGTATCTGTAGCAATATAACAGTAAGTAAACTTGATGCTATAGACGTTTTGGTGTTTCGTCAATGTCGTAACAGCCGCTATACATTCTGCTATATCTGTGGCGAATATACACTTGCGACTCAGAGATGTTGGATGACTGCTCTTGTGAAGAAAGCTTATCATCTGTATTTCGGCTGCAAAATTGGTGATCAAGACAAG